>NC_041385.1:21724355-21781749 GCF_002162155.2 Triticum dicoccoides
GCTAGGGCGACTCGGGCGGAGCCCAAAAACCTAGCCACCAGCACCGCCGTGCACTCCCTCCACCGCCGCCGGGGGATGCCTCCGGGCTGAGCCCGGGGGCCGACGGCGGTGGCAGGGGATATCCTCTCTCCCGCATCTCCCGGGTGGTGCAGGGCCCCTAGGCATGTGGTGGCGCGGCACATCCCAGTTTTTGCGCCGCGATGGATGGCTGTGGCAGGCGGTGGGTGGCCGGCCCGTCCACGGACGGCGGGCGGCCAGTCACAAACGGCGGCATGGGCGGTGGCTGGCTAGGCTGCGGTGGCGTGCAATCCTCCTTCAGATCGGCGGCGCCGGCGTGGAAGGCTTGGTCGTCTCGTCGGCGGCACGTTCGGTCAGATCTGTTCTGCCAATGCAGCCGACGGTGGTGGTCATCTCTACTATCAGAGGTGGTCGGCCTAAGACTGGGTGTTCGGATCTCTGAATCCATCATCTAGTACCGGCTGCGAGTCGGGGAGACATAGTTGCTGGTGAAAACCGAGCCAACGGCGGGCGATGGCGGCATTCTGCGTCGTTATATTGATGAAGGCATCGTCATGTGACTACTGTTGACCCACTCATACTGCTCTGGGGAAAACCCTAGGATCTGGTATTTCAGATCGGACGATGACGACACTGCGGTGTCGTTTCTCGTTGTGGAGCAGTGCTGGAAGTCAGAGGCAGGAGGTGGAGTGGCTTCGTCTTGCACGGAGCTTGGTGGAGATGTCAAGTCATGCCTGGCCGACTGGTGCTACGCTTTGGCAAGCCTGGTCGGCAGGTCCTACACACGACAGATCTTCCAGAGACTTCAAGTTCTGTCAGCTGGTGATACTTCGCGGCATGGTGCTAAGGTGTATCGGTGGTGACCGCGACGTGCTCAGCAGTTCGCTCGCAGGGAGGTGGTGCCGTTAGGCGCCATGGTGATGTCAACAACAGCTATACCAAGCAAAGTTGACGCGTTAGTACAGTTCTGAAGATGGAGTGGTGACGGTTGGTGGCGGCGGCCTCTGAGAGCGCGCCGGACTGGTGTGTTGCCCATACCCGGCAAGTGGCTTGGTTGGGGCCTCTGGTCATAGATGTTAGGCTTGGCTGCGAGGTCCGCGGTATTAGGCCTGAACTATAAGCATCCCTTAATCAACTGGATAGGAGTAGCGACAGATGTTGCCTAGACGATGGCTTAAGGCTTATTGTTGTATTTTTAAAGTCTTTTATGAATAATTAATAAAGTGACTGCATGCATCGTCGAGATGCAGAGGCCGGGGGTCTTCCTCCTTTAAAAAAAAGGAAATTAAACCGGCTAGCTGTTGCTACATTTTGGCCTCGCGTGTTATGCACTGGTCCGGCTGACCGTGCAACATTTTCAAATAGAAAAGAAACCTCTCAAGAGATTGTATCTGTTTGACTCTTGACTGAGCTGAAATCTTTGCAGCGAAGACATTATATGGTACTCCCTCCGTCCGAAAATACTCGTCATCAAAATGAAAAAACAGATGTATCTAGAACTAAGATACGTCTAGATACATCCCTTTTATCCATTTTGATGGCAAGTATTTCCGGACGAAAGGAGTATATAGCAATGGGAGTTTTTTTTGCGAATAATAGCAATGGGAGTTACAATTGGTTTAATGTGCTACTGCGCTTCTTTTATTGTCACCCTGTTGCTGATGCGACCCATTATGATGTACTGCCAATGCCATATATTGAAGTTATCCAACATTTAGAAGACCAACTCCCCAAAATTGGACATATATTGAAGTTATCTAATAAGACACTACACTCAGATTCTTGAAAAAATCTACGTTGTCTTTCTCCTACGGTGGCTGTTAGCAATGAGCGCGCCAGTGGAGGATTATTTGGTCGAGGCCATATATTGAAGTTACTGAACCTTCACAAGATCACTTTTGGTGCAAATAGAAGATAAAACAACTTCTATTTGGAAACCTGCACACCATGTGTGACTCTTACTGGAAATTAAATCATCATCTGCTGCATATGGACCCGTGATATATGTGTTCTGGTCGTCTGTGCACCATTCCAATAACAAAGAATTTTTCTTCTAACAATTTGTATTTCCTAAAGACGCGCTTTGGTTGCGGTAGGCTTGGAAGGCACTGTTGGGGAACGTTGCAGAAAATAAAAAATTTCCTACGGTTTCACCAAGATCCATCTATGAGTTCATCTAGCAACGAGTGATAGGAGTGCATCTACATACCTTTGTAGATCACGAGCGGAAGCGTTCAAGAGAACGGGGTTGAGGGAGTCGTACTCGTCGTGATCCAAATCACCGACGACCAAGTGCCGAACGGACAGCAACTCCGCGTTCAACACACGTACGGAGCGGATGACGTCTCCCGCACCTTGATCCAGCAAGGAGGAGGGAGAGGTTGAGGAAGATCCAGCAGCACGACGGCGTGGTGGTGGATGCAGCAGAGTTTCGGCAGAGCTTCGCCGAGCTTCTGCGAGAAGGAGAGGTGTAGCAGGGGAGAGGGAGGCGCCAAGACTTCAGGGTTCGGCTGCCCTCCCTCCCCCCTCCTTTATATAGGCCCCCAGGCGGGGGCGCCGGCCCTGGAGATGAGATCTCCCGGGGGGGCGGCGGCCAGGGGGGTGGAGTGCCCCCCAAGGCAAGTGGAGGCGCCCCCCCACCCTAGGGTTTCCAACCCTAGGCACAGGGGGGCCCAAGGGGGGGCACACCAGCCCACTAGGGGCTGGTCCCCTCCCCACTTCAGCCCACGGGCCCTCCGGGATAGGTGGCCCCACCCGGTGGACCCCCGGGACCCTTCCGGTGGTCCCGGCACAATACCGGTGACCCCCGAAACTCTCCCGATGGCCGAAACTGCACTTCCTATATAAAATTCTTTACCTCCGGACCATTCTGGAACTCCTCGTGACGTCCGGGATCTCATCCGGGACTCTGAACAACTTTCGGTTTGCTGCATACTCATATCTCTACAACCCTAGCGTCACCGAACCTTAAGTGTGTAGACCCTACGGGTTTGGGAGACACGTAGACATGACCGAGACGGCTCTCCGATCAATAACCAACAGCGGGATCTGGATACCCATGTTGGCTCCCACATGCTCCTCGATGATCTCGTCGGATGAACCACGATGTCGAGGATTCAATCAACCCCGTATACAATTCCCTTTGTCAATCAGTACGTTACTTGCCCGAGATTCGATCGTCGGTATCCCAATACCTCGTTCAGTCTCGTTACCGGCAAGTCACTTTACTCGTACCGTAATGCATGATCCCGTGACAAGACACTTGGTCACTTTGAGCTCATTATGATGATGCATTACCGAGTGGGCCCAGAGATACCTCTCCGTCATACAGAGTGACAAATCCCAGTCTCGATCCGTGTTAACCCAATAGACACTTTCGGAGATACCTATAGTGCACCTTTATAGTCACCCAGTTATGTTGTGACGTTTGGTACACCCAAAGCACTCCTACGGTATCCGGGAGTTACACGATCTCATGGTCTAAGGAAAAGATACTTGACATTGGAAAAGCTCTAGCAAACGAACTACATGATCTTGTGCTATGCTTAGGATTGGGTCTTGTCCATCATATCATTCTCCTAATGATGTGATCCCGTCATCAACGACATCTAATGTCCATAGTCAGGAAACCATGACTATCTGTTGATCAACGAGCTAGTCAACTAGAGTCTCACTAGGGACATACTATGGTCTATGTATTCACACGTGTATTATGATTTCCGGATAATACAATTATAGCATGAATAAAGACAATTATCATGAACAAGGAAATATAATAATAATCCATTTATTATTGCCTCTAGGGCATATTTCCAACAGTCTCCCACTTGCACTAGAGTCAATAATCTAGTTACATTGTGATGAATCGAACACCCATAGAGTTCTGGCGTTGATCATGTTTTTCTCGCGAAAGAGGTTTAGTCAACGGATCTGCGACATTCAGATCCGTATGTACTTTGCAAATATCTATGTCTCCATCTTGAACATTTTCACGGATGGAGTTGAAACGACACTTGATGTGCCTAGTCTTCTTGTGAAACCTGGGCTCCTTGGCAAGGGCAATAGCTCCAGTGTTGTCACAGAAGAGAGTGATTGGCCCCGACGCATTGGGTATGACTCCTAGGTTGGTGATGAACTCCTTCATCCATATTGCTTCATGTGCTGCCTCCGAGGCTGCCATGTACTCCGCTTCACATGTAGATCCCGCCACGACGCTCTGCTTGCAACTGCACCAGCTTACTGCTCCACGATTCAACATATACACGTATCCAGTTTGTGACTTAGAGTCATCCAAATCTGTGTCGAAGCTAGCATCGACGTAACCCTTTACGACGAGCTCTTCGTCACCTCCATAAACGAGAAACATGTCCTTTGTCCTTTTTAGGTACTTCAGGATATTCTTGACCGCTTTCCAGTGTTCCTTGCCGGGATTACTTTGGTACCTTCCTACCAAACTTATGGCAAGGTTTACATCAGTTCTGGTGCACAACATGGCATACATAATAGATCCTATGGCTGAAGCATAGGGGATGACACTCATCTCTTCTTTATCTTTTGCCGTGGTCGGGCATTGAGCCGAGCTCAATCTCACACCTTGCAATACAGGCAAGAACCCTTTCTTGGACTGATCCATTTTGAACTTCTTCAAAATCTTATCAAGGTATGTGCTTTGTGAAAGACCTATGAGGCGTCTCGATCTATCCCTATAGATCTTGATGCCCAATATGTAAACAGCTTCTCCAAGGTCCTTCATTGAAAAACACTTATTCAAGTAGGCCTTAATGCTGTCCAAAAGTTCTATATCATTTCCCATCAAAAGTATGTCATCTACATATAATATGAGAAATGTTACAAAGCTCCCACTCACTTTCTTGTAAACGCAGGCTTCTCCATAAGTCTACATAAACCCAAACGCTTTGATCATCTCATCAAAGCGAATGTTCCAACTCCGAGATGCTTGCACCAGCCCATAAATGGATCGCTGGAGCTTGCATACCTTGTTAGCATTCTTAGGATCGACAAAACCCTCCGGCCGCATCATATACAGTTCTTCCTTAAGATGTCCGTTAAGGAATGCCGTTTTGACGTCCATCTTCCATATCTCATAATCATAGTATGCGGCAATTGCTAACATGATTCGGACGGACTTCAGCTTCGCTACGGGAGAGAAAGTCTCATCGTAGTCAACCCCTTGAACTTGCCGATAACCCTTAGCGACAAGTCGAGCTTTATAGATGGTAACATTACCATCCGCGTCCATCTTCTTCTTAAAGATCCATTTGTTTTCTGTCGCTCGCCGATCATCGGGCAAGTCTGTCAAAGTCCATACTTTGTTTTCATACATGGATTCTATCTCGGATTGCATGGCTTCAAGCCATTTGTTGGAATCTGGGCCCGCCATCGCTTCTTCATAGTTCGAAGGTTCACCGTTGTCTAACAACATGACTTCCAGGACAGGGTTGCCATACCATTCTGGTGTGGAACGTGTCCTTGTGGACCTACGAAGTTAAGTAGCAACTTGATCCGAGGTACCTTGATCATCATCATTAATTTCCTCTCTAGTCGGTGTAGGCACCACAGGAACATTTTCCTGAGCTGCACTACTTTCCGGGTCAAGAGGTAGTACTTCATCGAGTTCTACTTTCCTCCCACTTATTCCTTTCGAGAGAAACTCTTTTTCCAGAAAGGATCCATTCTTAGCAACAAAGATCTTGCCCTCGGATCTTAAGTAGAAGGTATACCCAATGGTTTCCTTAGGGCATCCTATGAAGACGCATTTTTCCGACTTGGGTTCGAGCTTTTCAGGTTGAAGTTTCTTGACATAAGCATTGTATCCCCAAACTTTTAGAAACGACAGCTTAGGTTTTTTTCCCAAACCATAATTCATACGATGTCGTCTCAACAGATTTAGACGGAGCCCTATTTAAAGTGAATGTAGCTGTCTCTAGAGCGTATCCCCAAAATGATAGCGGTAAATCGGTAAGAGACATCATAGATCGCAACATATCCAATAGAGTGCGATTACGACGTTCGGACACACCGTTACGCTGAGGTGTTCCAGGCGGCGTGAGTTGTGAAACGATTCCACATTTTATTAAGTGTGTACCAAATTCATGACTTAAATATTCTCCTCCACGATCTGATCGTAGGAACTTTATCTTTCAGTCACATTGATTCTCTACCTCATTCTGAAATTCCTTGAACTTTTCAAAGGTCTCAGACTTGTGTTTCATTAAGTAGACAAACCAATATCTACTCAAGTCATCAGTGAGAGTGAGAACATAACGATATCCTCCGCGAGCCTCAACGCTCATTGGACCGCACACATCGGTATGTATGATTTCCAATAAGTTGGTTGCTCGCTCCATTGTTCCAGAGAACGGAGTCTTGGTCATTTTGCCCATGAGGCATGGTTCGCATGTGTCAAATAATTCATAATCGAGAGACTCTAAAAGTCCATCAGCATGGAGCTTCTTCATGCGCTTGACACCAATGTGACCAAGGCGGCAGTGCCACAAGTATGTGGGACTATCGTTATCAACTTTACATCTTTTTGTATTCACACTATGAATATGTGTAACATTACGTTCGAGATTCATTAAGAATAAACCATTGACCATCGGGGCATGACCATAAAACATATCTCTCATGTAAATAGAACAACCATTATTCTCGGGTTTAAATGAGTAGCCATCTCGTATTAAACGAGATCCAGATACAATGTTCATGCTCAAACTTGGCACTAAATAACAATTATTGAGGTTTAAAACTAATCCCGTGGGTAAATATAGAGGTAGCGTGCCGACGGCGATCACATCGACCTTGGAACCATTCCTGACGCGCATCATCACCTCGTCCTTCGCCAGTCTCCGCTTATTCCGCAGCTCCTGCTGTGAGTTACAAATATGAGCAACGACACCGGTATCAAATACCCAGGAGTTACTACGAGTACTGGTAAGGTACACATCAATTACATGTATATCACATATACCTTTAGTGTTGCCGGCCTTCTTGTCCGCTAAGTATTTGGGGCAGTTCCGCTTCCAGTGACCCTTCCCTTTGCAATAAAAGCACTCAGTCTCAGGCTTGGGTCCATTCTTTGACTTCTTCCCGGCAACTGGCTTACCGGGTGCGGCAACATCCTTGCCGTCCTTCTTGAAGTTCTTCTTACCCTTGCCCTTCTTGAACTTGGTGGTTTTATTGACCATCAACACTTGATGTTCTTTCTTGATTTCTACCTCTGCTGACTTCAACATTGAAAATACTTCAGGAATAGTTTTCACCATCCCCTGCATATTGTAGTTCATCACAAAGCTCTTGTAGCTTGGTGGGAGCGATTGAAGGATTCTGTCAATGACCGCCTCGTCCGGGAGGTTAATGTCCAGCTGGGACAGGCGGTTGTGCAACCCAGACATTTTGAGTATGTGCTCACTGACAGAACTATTTTCCTCCATCTTACAACTATAGAACTTGTCGGAGACTTCATATCTCTCGACCCGGTCATGAGCTTGGAAAACCGTTTTCAGCTCCTCGAACATCTCATATGCTCCATGTTGCTCAAAACGCTTTTGGAGCCCCGGTTCTAAGCTGTAAAGCATGCTGCACTGAACGAAGGAGTAATCATCAGCAGGTGACTGCCAAGCATTCATAACGTCTTGGTTCTCTGGGATGGGTGCATCACCCAGCGGTCCTTCTAGGACATATGCTTTCTTTGCAGCTATGAGGATGATCCTCAGGTTCCGGACCCAGTCCGTACAGTTGCTGCCATCGTCTTTCAGCTTGGTTTTCTCTAGGAACGCGTTGAAGTTCATGTTGACATGAGCGTTGGCCTTTTGATCTACAAGACATATTTGCAAAGGTTTTAGACTAAGTTCATGATAATTAAGTTCATCTAATCAAATTATTTAATGAACTCCCACTCAGATTAGACATCCCTCTAGTCATCTTAGTGTTACACGATCCGAGTCGACTAGGTCGTGTCTGATCATCACGTGAGACGGACTAGTCATCATCGGTGAACATCTCCATGTTGATCGTATCTTCCATACGACTCATGTTCGACCTTTCGGTCTCTTTGTTCCGAGGCCATGTCTGTACATGCTAGGCTCGTCAAGTTAACCCTAAGTGTTTTTGCATGTGTAAAACTGTCTTACACCCGTTGTATGTGAACGTAAGAATCTATCACACCCGATCACCACGTGGTGCTTTGAAACGACGAACTTTAGCAACGGCGCACAGTTAGGGGGAACACTTTCTTGAAATTATTATGAGGGATCATCTTATTTACTACCATCGTTCTAAGTAAACAAGATGCATAAACATAATAAACATCACATGCAATTATATAATAGTGACATGATATGGCCAATATCATATAGCTCCTTTGATCTCCATCTTCGGGGCTCCATGATCATCTTCATCACCGGCACGACACCATGATCTCCATCATCATGATCTCCATCATCGTGTCTCCATGAAGTTGCTCGCCAACTATTACTTCTACTACTATGGCTAATGGTTTAGCAATAAAGTAAAGTAATTACATGGCGTTAAATCATTGACACGCAGGTCATACAATAATTAAGACAACTCCTATGGCTCCTGCCGGTTGTCATACTCATCGACATGCAAGTCGTGATTCCTATTACAAGAACATGATCTCATACATCACAATATATCATTCATCATTCATCACAACTTTTGGCCATATCAGATCACAAGGCAATTGCTGCAAAAACAAGTTAGACGTCCTCTAATTGTTGTTGCATCTTTTACGTGGCTGCAATAGGGTTCTAGCAAGAATGTTTTCTTACCTACGAAAAAGCCACAACGTGATTTGTCAACTTCTATTTACCCTTCATAAGGACCCTTTTCATCGAATCTGCTCCAACTAAAGTGGGAGAGACAGACACCCGCTAGCCACCTTATGCAACTAGTGCATGTCAGTCGGTGGAACCTGTCTCACGTAAGCGTACGTGTAAGGTCGGTCCGGGCCGCTTCATCCCACAATACCGCTGAAGCAAGATAAGACTAGCAGCGGCAAGAAAGTTGACAACATCTACGCCCACACCAAATTTGTGTTCTACTCGTGCAATAGAGAACTACGCATAGACCTAGCTCATGATGCCACTGTTGGGGGACGTTGCAGAAAATAAAAAATTTCCTACGATTTCACCAAGATCCATCTATGAGTTCATCTAGCAACGAGTGATAGGAGTGCATCTACATACCTTTGTAGATCGCGAGTGGAAGCGTTCAAGAGAACGAGGTTGAGGGAGTCGTACTCGTCGTGATCCAAATCACCGATGACCAAGTGCCGAACGGACAGCACCTCCGCGTTCAACACACGTACGGAGCGGATGACGTCTCCCGCACCTTGATCCATCAAGGAGGAGGGAGAGGTTGAGGAAGATCCAGCAGCACGACGGCGTGGTGGTGGATGCAGCAGAGTTCCGGCACAGCTTTGCCAAGCTTCTGCGAGAGGGAGAGGTGTAGCAGGGGAGAGGGAGGCGCCAAGACTTTAGGGTTCGGCTGCCCTCCCTCCCCCCCTCCTTTATATAGGCCCCCAGGCGGGGGCGCCGGCCCTGGAGATGAGATCTCCAGGGGGGCGGCAGCCAGGGGGGTGGAGTGCCCCCCAAGGCAAGTGGAGGCGCCCCCCACCCTAGGGTTTCCAACCCTAGGCGCAGGGGGGCCCAAGGGGGGGCGCACCAGCCCACTAGGGGCTGGTCCCCTCCCCAATTCAGCCCACGGGGCCCTCCGAGATAGGTGGCCCCACCCGGTGGACCCCCGGGACCCTTCCGGTGGTCCCGGTACTATACCGGTGACCCCCGAAACTCTCCCGATGGTCGAAACTGCACTTCCTATATATAATTCCTTACCCTGGACCATTCCGGAATTCCTCGCGACGTCCGGGATCTCATCCAGGACTCCGAACAACTTTCGGTTTGCTGCATACTGATATCTCTACAACCCTAGCGTCACCGAACCTTAAGTGTGTAGACCCTACGGGTTCGGGAGACACGTAGACATGACCGAGACGGCTCTCCGGTCAATAACCAACAGCGGGATTTGGATACCCATGTTGGCTCCCACATGCTCCTCGATGATCTCGTCGGATGAACCACGATGTCGAGGATTCAATCAACCCCGTATACAATTCCCTTTGTCAATCGGTACGTTACTTGCCCGAGACTCGATCGTCGGTATCCCAATACCTCATTCAGTCTCGTTACCGTCAAGTCACTTTACTCGTACCGTAATGCATGATCCCTTGAACAGACACTTGGTCACTTTGAGCTCATTATGATGATGCATTACCGAGTGGGCCTAGAGATACCTCTCCGTCATACGGAGTGACAAATCCCAGTCTCGATCCGTGTCAACCCAACAGACACTTTCGGAGATACCTGTAGTGCACGTTTATAGTCACCCAGTTACGTTGTGACGTTTGGTACACCCAAAGCACTCCTACGGTATCCGGGAGTTACACAATCTCATGGTATAAGGAAAAGATACTTGACATTGGAAAAGCTCTAACAAACGAACTACACGATCTTGTGCTATGCTTAGGATTGGGTCTTGTCCATCACATCATTCTCCTAATGATGTGATCCCGTCATCAACGACATCTAATGTCCATAGTCAGGAAACCATGACTATCTGTTTATCAACGAGCTAGTCAACTAGAGGCTCACTAGGGACATACTATGGTCTATGTATTCACACGTGTATTACGATTTCCGGATAATACAATTATAGCATGAATAAAGACAATTATCATGAACAAGGAAATATAATAATAATCCTTTTATTATTGCCTCTAGGGAATATTTCCAACAGGCACATACATCAAATAATTGTGCAAGGAGCATCTTACTCAACCCTTTGGAAAATCATGAAAGGTGTCTACTAAATGTTGCTTCTCGTGTTGAGTTAGGCAACGGAAATAGATGTTTCTTCTGGACTGATAAATGGATCAATGGTGCCACAGTAGAAGATATCGCACCAGATGTTTTCAATTATGTGCTTCCGGTCATCGGGGAGAGAAGAACAGTAGCACAAGCATTGATTAGTGCAGTATGGATCAAAGACATAAAAGGGAAAATAGATATTCACATTTTCCATCAGGTCTTAACCTTATGGGAGGTGATTTCTGAAGTTCAAATCACACATGGTGCTGAAGACAAATGGATCTTGTCGTGGAATTCTAAAGGTACCTACTCGGCGAAATCTGTTTATAAAGTACACTTCGCTGCACCAAATATGTGTAGTACTGCATGCACCATTTAGAAGCCTTGGGCTCCTTTCAAATGCAAGCTCTTTCTCTGGTTGTTCCTCAAGGGGCGTGTCTGGACAGCGGACCGTCTAGCTTAGCGTGATTTGCTCATAATGCTGCATATTGTTTCTGCAACATTGTGCAAGAATCAATTCATCATCTCTTCATGGGCTGCAGTGTAGGGACCATCATTTCGAGTTTAGTGCTTCTTTGGGCAAATCTGAGTGAGGCCATCCCTCAAAATGCTCCTGTTCTCTGGGATTGGTGGCAAGACGCCAGAAATAGAGTCCATAAACCCACAAGGAATTCCTTGAACACTGTGGTACCACTAATTATATAGAGTTTATGGAGGGAAAGAAACGGCAGAATTTTTTAATATTCGCACACACCGCTTCAAGGAATCATCAATCAAATTAAGATTGACACGGCGCAATGGGCAGAAGCAAGTCTAGGTCATTTTGTATTACATTAGTTTCGTTCGGTTTGTGGTGTTGGTATACAATTTTGGAGCTTAGGGCTTTGGGTCTTCTTTGTTTGCAGTAGTTTAGGTTGTCCTTGTTGTAACTCTGATGGATGTTGGTGGATAGGGCTTTGGGTCTTCTCTCTTTAATATAACTAGATGATGCCCCGTGCGTTGCTGCGGGAACCGTGTTAAAACCAATGCATAAATTAGTGCTTAACACCAATGAAAACAAATGTAAGAGTTTTACATATTTAAAATGAAAAACATAAAAGAAGTGTGTGTGACAAAATGATGAATAAAAGAGAAAAAAATCCCCGCAAAAAGAAGACATGATTGATGAAGTGGCATTGTTTGAGTTGATAGGTTAATGAAAAAATGCATGCATGCATTGGGAAAAAAAGACACGCATGACCAATAAGGTGGCATAATTTACATTATTGCAAAAAGTAACTTATGAGCACATGCATGACTCCTTGATGCCACACAATTTTGATCGGAAGGCTGTAAATAATTGAGGTGATGTGGAAGCACGCATGTGTAGAGAAATCTAGTAGTGGGGGCTAGCTATTTAGATATAGAAGATACATGCAATCCTCCTGCATGGTTTGAAAAAACCCGCAATGGTTTGCATCTTTAGACAGAAAGACTTCAATTTTTGAAATCCGAAAACTGATTATTTCCAAGGACACGGTTATCTCGCAAAATAAAGCATTTTCTAATTGATACTACATACTTTAATGTCATGGTTGTAAGTGACCTAGTCAGCATGCAAAATCAAGTCTAAAATTTCGAGTAAAGATGCAAAGCCAACTGGTGGATGGTGCTTCCCTTTCCCATGCAGTCTGATATGTCTTCAACGTATTTATAATTTTTGATTGTTCCATGCTATTATATTACCCCTTTTGAATGTTTATGGGCTTTATTTTACATATTTATATCATTTTTGGGACTAACCTACTAACCGGAGGCCCATTCCGTGTTGCTGTTTTTTTTTGCCTATTTCAATATTTCGAAGAAAAGGAATATCAGACGGAGTTCAAACGGAATGAAACCTTCGGGAGCGTGATTTTTGGAACGAACGTGATCCAGAGGACTTGGAGTGCAAGTTAAGAAGCAATCGAGGCGGCCAGGAGATAGGAGGGCGCGTCCACCCCTCCTGGGCGCGCCCCCCGTCTCCTAGGCCCCTAGAGCGGCCACCGACGTACTTCTTCCTCCTATATATACCTACTTACCCCAAAAACATCCAGGGAGCCAACGAAACACAATTTCCACCACCGTAACCTTCTGTATCCGCGAGATCCCATCTTGGAGCCTTCGCCGGCGCTCCGCCGGAGGGGGAATCGACCATGGAGGGCTTCTACATCAACACCATAGCCCCTCCGATGAGTTGTTAGTAGTTTACCATAGACCTTTGGGTCCATAGTTATTAGCTAGATGGCTTCTTCTCTCTTTTTGGATCTCAATACAATGTTCTCCCCTCTCTTGTGGAGATCTATTCGATGTAAACTCTTTTTGTGGTGTGTTTGTTGAGATCCGATGAACTGCGGGTTTATGATCAAGTTTATCTATGAGAAATATTTGAATCTCCTCTGAATTCTTTTATGTATGATTGAGTTATCTTTGCAAGTCTCTTCGAATTATCAGTTTGGTTTGGCCTACTAGATTGATCTTTCTTGCCATGGGAGAAGTGCTTAGCTTTGGGTTCAATCTTGCGGTGTCCTTACCCAATGACAGAAAGGGTTGCAAGGCACATATTATATTGTTGCCATCGAGGATAAAAAGATGGGGTTTATATCATATTGCTTGAGTTTATCCCTCTACATCATGTCATCTTTCTTAATGCGTTACTCTGTTCTTATGAACTTAATACTCTAGATGCATGCTGGATAGCGGTTGATGTGTGGAGTAATAGTAGTAGATGCAGGCAGGAGTCGGTCTACTTGTCACGGACGTGATGCCTATATACATGATCATGCCTATATAATCTCATAATTCTTCACTTTTCTATCAATTGCTCGACAGTAATTTGTTCACCCACCGTAATACTTATGCTATCTTGAGAGAAGCCTCTAGTGAAACCTATGCCCCCGGGTCTATCTTTTATCATATAAGCTTTCAATCTACTTTTATTTGCATCTTTACTTTTTGCATCTATATTATAAAATACCAAAAATATATTTATCTTATCATACTATCTCTACCAGATCTCACTTTCGCAAGTGGACGTGAAGGGATTGACAACCCCTTTATTGCGTTGGTTGCGAGTTCTTTGTTTGTTTGTGTAGGTGCATGGGACTTTTGAGGAGCCTCCTACTGGATTGATACCTTGGTTCTCAAAACTGAGGGAAATACTTACGCTACTATTGCTGCATCACCCTTTCCTTTTCAAGGAAAACCAACGCAAGCTCAAGACGTAGCAAAGTGGTTCAGCTCGGCTTTGAGTTGCCGATGGCCCTGGCTGCGCTGGGACCCTGAGGAGCGACCATGGCAGATGTTGCCGGAGGTCAGTAGGGTGAGGTCATGGCTATCTTCAGTGCAGCCACGTCCGTCTGCTTGGGAGATGGAGAGCGGGCCAAGTTCTGGACAGACAATTGGTTACTGGAGGGCGGCTCCATTGCGTCCATGGCCCCAGCCCTCTTTTCATTTGTCAAGAAGCCGGGCCGCACTGTTCGAGATGCCCTTCAGAACCGTAGCGGGGTCTGAGACATCTCAGGAGGAGTTTCAGTTGTAGCCATTGCACAATATCTCACTGTTTGGGACATTACTCGGAATATCTCGTTCACGCCTGGTGTGCCGGATCGTCTACAATGGAAGCTGACCGGGGATCATCTCTTCTCTGTTAAGAGTGCTTACAACATGTTCTTTGTTGCCTCGGTGCGCTTCGCCTGCTACAAACTAATTTGGAAATCCAAAGCTCCTCCAAGATGCAAGTTTTTCATGTGGCTGGTGGTTCATCGCCGGTGCCTGACTGCGGACAATTTTGAGCGGAGGGGCTGGCCCTCAATCGGAAACTTCCCTCTGTGCCTTGTGACGCCGGAGGACTGCACACACCTGTTCGTGCACTACAGGTTCACACAGCAGGTTTGGCTACTGTTCAAAGATTGAACACGGGCGGATTTTCAGGTGCCGGGGGATCGTTACAGCAATACGGAAGACTGGTGGCTGCAAGCATGTAAGTTAGTTACCAATCCTATGCGTCGGAACTTTGACACAATGTCCATCTTGATTCACTGGAGGATTTGGAAGGAAAGAAATTCCAGAATTTTTGAGCAGGAAGCGAGTAGTCCCTTCAGAGTTTTGGATCTGATCAGAGAAGATATTGGGACATGGAGGGCGGCCGGTTGTGTTACTAACATTGGCAACCTTTCTTATTGTTGGTTTGCCCCCTTTTAGTTGTTTTGACGGTTGTTGCCGTCCTTTTGTATTTTCGGAACGTCTCAGTTCCGTGGGTTCCCAGTTCTAGTTCGCCTAGACTGCTAACCTTTGTTGTACTGCTTCTCCTTCTTTCTAATAATATTGGGCCTATGGCCCTTCAACAATTAAATCTTTGGTACATCATTGTACTTGCGATTATCATTAAAAAAAAGTAGTAGTGTTCTATATATATATATATATAATAATTGATAGAGAAGTAGAAATGTTAAACATGGTGTTAAGAGGCCACCTCAAGATATACGACATGCATTTCAAGCTTAGCAGATATGTGTTTTGCCATGTGTGTCGTGTGAGTAGCCAGACAAGCAATTTCGTTGAGTCATGTTTTCGTGGAGTGATTCCACTTGCTATATAAGAGAAACTCAGAGGATAGGAAAAGGCTGCGAAGGACAGAAACAACGTACTAGCCTCTAGTGCCACCAAGGAGAAATGCTTCTGCGCAAAGCAAATCTAGTGTCTCCCTCTTAGCGTGTGTGTGGTGGTTTGTATAAAACAAGGAGAAAGAGTTGTAAGAGTGAAGGGAAGAGCTGTGAGATTCAGCTCCACCAGTTAGTTGACGAGGTATGTGGGATAGTGGAGGAAAACAAAGAGTTGTGGGATAGTGTTGTTCGAACAGACAATGATGGTGTCATATATGCCGACTATGAGCAAGCGAGCGACAAAGGCTCTTCTTCTCCATGCCGCGATGTAGTATGCAAGTGAGCACAGATTGCATATCTCCCATGAGATGGGACTGCAGATGCTGATAATTGGAAATTACCCCAGATGTTTGCCTGTTTAATTCTACTGCATTTAACTAGTAATGTCATGTAAACATTAATTTTTGAAAGAACATAAACAGAACACATTGTATTGGATTTCACTCTATAGACTCATAGGTGTAGAGAACCAAGTTTGAAGGTAGATATGATGTCTCGACGAACTACCTCTTCTCACGCGCTAGTGCGACAATGCATGTAACTCTTGCCAACATATTGGCAAGCTTTTGCTGTAACGTATTTAAGTTTTTTAGGGAATGTAAGCGCATCTTCAACACGGTGCCACAAAATGGACTCACTATCCGTCCGCGTCTGTGGACATGGATACATGAGTGTGTCATCCAACCGCATGTCCAAAACGCCTGCCTCTATTACAAGGTTAAGGAGGTGAATGTAGAAATTAACCATGTTGCCCCAATACACCTGGGATTAGGAATCGGAGCAAGTACGAGTCCTAACAGTATTAGGATTTCTAGTCCTAATCTATTTCCATACTCCCTCATGGACATGTATAAAAAGCACCATAGGGGTGATGCTTGTAGCACATCGAAAAAGAAAATAGTGAAGAAATAGTAAGGCTCGATACGAGCCTTTGGTATCGGTTACCTCATCGCAACGGGGTGCAAACATCAATAGGAGGGACAATGGTATCAGTTGTTACCCCAATTACTGTATCATATAATGTTTTCAGTGCCAAGATTACAGTTCAGTGAAGAACCAAACAAGAAAATCTCTGAGAAAGCCTTGTCCTCTAGAAACACCAAATTTGGAAACATGCACACAAGACCCAAACAGATTAAAATAAAACTTTGATAAACACTAAGAGTAAGATAATAACAGCCAAATTGTGAGGGTATAATAAGACGCATAGACAACTCGTTTGCATTTACCACGTAAACATGGCCAGACAGATCTTCGGAGGTATGGACTGCATGGGCAAGGGAAACACCATCCACCAGTTGGCTTTGCATCTTTACTTCATGAATTTTTAGACTTGATCTTGCATGCTGACCAGGTCATTTACAACCATGACATTAAATTGTGCAGTATCAATTAGAAAATGATTTATTTTGCGAGAAAACCATCTATTGCTCTGAAAATAACAATTTTTTGTATTTCAAAAATCGAAGTATTTCTGTCTAAAGATGCAAACCATTGCGTCTTTAGGAAATTAGAAGAAAAATTCTTTGTTACTGGAGCGGTATCCAGGCAACCAGCACTAGTGCCTATATCCAGGCACTGCCTATATCACGGGTCCATATGCAGCAGCAGATGACTTAATTTCCAGTAAGAGTCGCACATGTTGTGCAGGTTTCCAAATAGAAGTTGTTTTATCTTCTATTTGCACAAAAAGTGGTCTTGTCTTGTAAAGGTTCGGTAATTTCAATATATGGCCTTGACCAAATAATCCTGCACTGGCGTGCTCATTTGCTCACAACCACCGCAGGAGAAAGACAACGCCGATTTTTCCAAGAATCTGACTGTAGTGTGTTACTATTAGATAACTTCAATATATGTCCAGTTTTTGGGAGAGTGGTCTTCCAATGTTGATTAACTTCAATATATGGCCTTGGCAGTACATCATAATGGGTCGCATGAGCAACAGGGTGACAATAAAAGAAGGGTAGTAGCACCTTAAACCAATTGTAACTCCCATTGCTATACCATATAATGTTTTCGGTGCCAAGATTACAGCTTAAGAGTCAAACAGATACAATCTCTTGAGAGGTTTCTTTCTCGAGAAAGACTCTTCTGTTTCAAAATGTTGCACACTAACTTGGTCAGCAGGACAAAATGCAGCAACAGCAGGTTGAAGGTGCATGCATGCATTCTTCATGTGAAGTGAAGGTAAAGAGAAACAAGGTATGACTAGCACGGACAAATTTGCACCCAGAGTGCAGTAATATACTCATGAGTCTCATGACTACGTACATGGTCGCCGGACGATCTACGCATGCATGTTGGCTCGTCAATATATAGTCCATCACAACGTGCTTTAAGTGGAAGCGCAAAGTCTTAGACTAGTGGACTATTTAGCTACATATACTACTTCTATGAGATATTGGAGTGAAACAAATAAGCCAGATGCTTTCCTATATGACTGGTACGGTGTGTGATCCCTTGTGTATCAGCTGGCAGGAAGCCCTTTGGACTAGAATCTAAGTGTACAGGGCGCATGGATCGTAAATCATTTTGTATGACTTCAATAAACACCCACATGGTGATGGCTCAGCCAATATGAGCGCTCGTCGCGATGAGACTTGCACCTTCCACCATGTTCTACTCGCACAGCACCGGCATGTCACGGCATGTTCATCAACTTTTCCAACTTGCCCGTGCCTAGCATCACCGTCAGCGAGCGCCATAGTCGCTGCCGCAACCAGCCAACAAACGATGAGAGCATTTAGCCTTCAAAGGCGATTTAACTAGTGTGAAATTTTCAAGCAATGTATCTTGGACTGATTATGGGCGATGTGAGATATGATAGCGCATAAGAAAAATACAGAAGAGTACATGTAGCATAGTCATAGCTCGAGCGGACGGCAAAAAACAACCATATTTTAAGTTCTCATCCTGATTTGCCACCACATTCCTTGGAAGTCACAAAAATCTACCAGATTTCTTTCTAATTTTCTCAATAAACACTAATGATTGATTTTGGACGATTTGATCCAATTTTTGACAGAAAGGGCCCACATGTAAGCGCTGATGTGGCACTAAAGTAAAAAAAAAAACAATGTTTGTTGTTAAATTAGAAAGAGGGCCCACTGATCAGGAACCCCTCTCTCCCCGCGATCCCACGAGCTCCACCTCTCTGGAGCCGTTCGTGCATCCTCTACCAGATGGCCGGCATTGCCCAGCCACATCTCCTACCATGGTCCGCCCCCTCCAACATCTGCCACATCTTCTCCCTCCCGGCGCTGGCGAGATCCACTGTGCCTTGCATACCATCCCTCACAGTCACATACCGGATCCAGCGATCAGGACCCTCCCCCTGCCCCGACGAGGTCTGTCCTCCTCCTCCTCTTCGGAGTTTGGCGAGCCGGTCCCCAACTCTGAGATCTTCGGCGTGCGGCAGCGCAGCGGTTCCTGATCGAGGCTTGGGTGCCCGTCGAGGAGCAACAACGCATGTTGCGGCCGCTGAGCTCCTAGCCCGGACCGCCGCGACTCGGGAGCCTTCCCTAGTGCGCTGATCGGAGAGAAGACTTTCATGTTGTGGCACTCCTTGTTCGAGTCCGTCGACGTGGTCGCCGAAGTTGGCCTTCCAAGCCCGTCTGTCCACGCCTATCTCCCCTCCGGCGGTGACAGTGCTCACGGGCACAACAACCTCCGTGCAAGGGGTCAGTTGAAATATAATTTTGTTTCTAGGGTGATTTTTGTAATTTTCAAGGACCCTTTTGTTAGTTCGGCTGATGATTGGTGGGGCCCATGTCTAACTTAATGGTCAACAAACGGTGTTGACCGTTTTATGCCATGTCAGCGCAGGCGGGCCCTTTCTGTCACAAATTGAATTGCAATCGTGTCAAATTAATCATTAGTGTTTATTGAGAAAATTAGAAGAAAACTAGTAGATTTTTGGGGCGCCCAAGGAATGTGGTGGCAAATTCGTATGTGGACTTGAAATGTGGTGTGTCTTTTGTTTTTGTTGCAATTCACTCTCATAGATCTAATAGCTAATTTTGGGGTGTACGTCAAGTTAGTCCTAAAACTATACTCCGTACAAGTTATTCATGGAGAGCCCTAACTTGCCCAGACCAGTGTTGAACTGCTCATGTGGCGCTTGACTGTTTCCATGTTGACATAGTGTATGCAAAATAGCCCTTTACAAATATACAATTGAAAATCCACTCTAAAAAATGTGGTACAACCACGTTGAAGAAGAGAGGTATTTTTATTTCTTAAAAGAAGACACATCATTATCACGATGCACACAGACAAAAGGAGCAAGATGTGTAGGTAGGTTTCTTCACCTAGCAATACTCGTGTGTCCACTTGCGCACCACCTCATCCAGCGCGGTCGTGGCGGCACCGCCTTCAAGAAGGGCTTCCATGGCTGCCTTCTGCAGCGCCGCCACATTAGATCTAACCTGGGCGCCTTTGTCTTGGCCAGCCATCAATTCCCTCACTGCCGCCGCAATCTCCTCCTTCATCTTCGTCGGCTGCACTCGCAAGGCGACCCCGACACCCTCCGAAAGCATCACGGCGTTCTGCCGCTGCTCGGCGAACAGCGGCCACGCGATCATGGGCATGCCGTGCACCAGGCTCTCCAGGACCGAGTTCCACCCACAGTGCACCAAGAAGCCTCCCGTGGCCTCGTGAGCAAGAACCTCCGTCTGCGGCGCCCACGACGGCACCAGGAGGCCGACATCCTTGGTCCTCTCCACAAACCCCTCCGGAAGGTAGGCCAGGGGGTCCTTCTTGCTCTCGGCGTCGTAGTAGTTGGCGTTCACGGTCCCCTCGTCGCTCGGGCTCCGCACCACCCACAGGAAGCGCTGCCCGCTGAGCTCCAGCCCGAGCGCGAGCTCGTGCATCTGCTCCGTCGGCAGCGAGCCCCCGGAGCCGAACGAGACGAAGATGACTGACTTGGGCGGTTGCCGGTCGAGCCAGTCCAGGCACGCAGCGCGCGGCTCCTCGCCGGCGTCGGCCCGTATGAGTGGACCGATGTTGTACACCGGAGGGCGCCCGGGCTCCGGGTGAGAGAGCACCCTGGCGGCGTCCGGCTCGACGGCGTCGAAGGAGTTCACCAGGATGGCCTCGGATTCTAGGTACGCTTAGCGTGGTGCACCATCCACCGGTAGCAGGGGTCAGACTTGTCCTGGAACGACGACATGACGTCCGGCCCCGGGATGGGGACGCAGCCGGGCAGCCAGACGGGCTCGGCGAGGTCCCGGAACTCACCGGGCATGGAAACATCGATCTCCGGGAGGTGGAGGATGAATGTTAGCCCATGCAGGTTCCCCGGATGGAACAGGTACCTTCTGGGCACGCCGGCGGCCACGGCAGCGTCGAACGAGTCCGTCCCGAAGAGGTCAGCCACGTAGGCCACCAGCCGCGTCGTCTCCGTGAGCCCCGACAGAAGCCCCGTCAGCGCCGGCACCAAGCGGGCGCACTCCTCGGACATGAGCGTCTCGATGGTGGCGTCGGGCGGCAGGTCGGAGAGGTCGACGGGCGGAAGGGACACGGAGGAGATGGCGGCCGGGAGGGAGGCGAGGAAGGACCGCTGCGTGGCGGACGCCGTGGAGGCGAAGGTGATGAGCGTGGCCGTGACGCCGTGCCGCGCGGCCAGGCGCTTGGCAAGCTCCGCGAGCGGGATCAGGTGGCCCATCCCGGGCGTCACCAGCATCGCCACGTGCGGTGGCCGGCGGGCCTCAGCCGTGCCGCTCGCCTCCATTGTTTTGTCCCTGTGTTTTCTCCGTGGGATTATTTACGGTGGTTGTGCTTGACCTCGTACGTGTGTATTGCTTTGGGGGTTTATAAGTAGGGAAGGAAGACAGAATTAATTTATCCAACAGCATGTTTGTCATCCAGCATGCATCCAGATTCATATCGCCAGATCTGATATATAGATAGGATCACGCGCAGACAGTATTATTGATTGGTCGGTTCGGCTCCTTGTGGCCCAATCATTTGCATCATTTACTCACCTGTGGCTGTGTGGGATGAGCTAAACATGAAATTTTGGCAACTTCCGAGTCTACCATTTTTTCTGTTTTTTGCGGGGAGCGATTTTACCATTCGACGGCGCGGCGGAGTTTAATACTAGGGAAAAGCTTCAATTCACAAACTCATCCGCGTCGTCCGCCTCCCCTGGACAACACTGTTGTCCTCCGTTGAGTCCATCTGTCTTTCCCTTTTCAACCTTATCTTTTAACCGACCTCTCTCCATCACTCATTTTCTCCTCATGTTTTCCCCTTTATATCTTCATTCGTTTAGCTAGCTAAGAAAAATCAGATCGGCGGCGGCTTCCCATGGCAACCACCATCCATCAGCTCGAGATGCGTCATCATCTATACCAATATATATAAATCAAAGGGGCTAATTCAATAATCTCAACAATCAAATCATGTCAAACCATCAAGCTATATTAATCTAAATGGTGAATTCTTGACATGTTTAGCATACGGTTAATATCATTTTTGAGTGCCCCGGCACTAGGCAAAATCAAATATGCCGGTAGTGCTTCACATCCAAACACAGTTGATCCGCGAAAGGAGAGACACAATCTCGCCGATCGGAGAGCATAAAACATGATTGTAGCATGTTGGCTAGATCATCACGCATCAATTGACATGACAAGGATGGCGAGCATCTATACAACCAAGTCGGCAAACAAAGGTGAAAGAGCATGCCCTCTCATGCAATGTTCACTGTTGTTGCCAGAGAATATTACTAAACAGTAAGATGTAGCTACCTACGAGCCTCCACATCGTTTTGACGTCGTCAGCCGTCGGATCAAACACAGTAACAAACCAGATCGATCCGTCGTCCCACCGAGCGCTGCAGGTCATTTTCACCGCGTCGCGCGACGCTTCAGCACACGCAGTTGGGCCACTGCTCCACGAACCGAGCCAGGGGTCACCTCGTTCAACGGGACGATCAGCAAACAAAAGCCCATGTAGCCTAGGCACGACCGCAAGGGATTCTTCCACCTATTGCGTGCGTACTCCATGCCCTCGAAAGAGAAAAACTTAAGCCGATCTCCCGAGTCCCCCACGATACGCAGATTCCGCAACCAGGCTCGGCGCCAACGGCGAGCGCTGTCGCGTACCTTCCGCCTCGGTTCCTCTCGTTCGCATCCTTGCTCAGGTATGTTCTTATGCCCCAAAAGTTGATCTCTTCATCTTGCCGCAAAAAAATTGATCTCCTTATCTACCGGCTGTTGTGCCTCTTAGACGGCATTATTATCGTTTGGATTGTCCCTTTTACTGTTTCCAGTTCGTCCATTGAGTATTCCTTCCGTTTATGTCATGCTAATAATGGGATCATTAGCACAGGTAGCCCCTTTCTTCCAGATTTTCCCCACTGCTCTTATTAGGAAGATGTGCACTATCAATTCATGACTGTATTTCAGGGCCTCAATTCATGACTGTATGTGCAAACCTATGTGTGTGGCAGAGAGATAACTTGTAATTCCATGCAATTCTGGGCCTCAATTCATGACTGTATGTGCACTATCTTTCAAGCTTTCAAGCTTCAAGATGCATGCACCACAATGTGTATTATTATTTTTGAATATTCCACAATGTGTATTTCATATCCTAAATTGTTTCTCGTTTACTCCCAAAGCAATTTCTCATGACTCAACAATATAACCTTTAAGATAGGTAGGCGCGGCAACGCGCGCCTTTAAGTTCTAGTGCTATCAGGTTATTACGACCACTGCCGCCCATTATGTACGATACATGGGACAAAAGAAGAACTTCGCAGTTTTTTTTAGGATTAGAAGAACTTCAAAGTTAGGCAGCAAATGAGGGCGCTACTAGGTGTTCATAATTCTTTTGCAATGCTCATTGTTCATAATATTTTTTGCAAATTCAAAAAGTCTTCATGGAATTTCATAAAATGTTTGCATTTTGAAAAACATGTTCGTAATTTCGAAAAAGAATGTTTTTCAAAAAATATCCCTCTTTAAAAAAATCAATTTCAGAAATATTCTTGTTTCATAATTTGTTATCAAATTCAAAAATGTTCAGTGAATTTCAGAAAAAAATATTATTAGAAAAAGTTGTTTATTATTTCTAAAAGTGTCCGCCTATTTGAAAAAAATGTTCTTGTTTTCAAAATTTGTTCACAAATTGAGAAATGTTCTTGTTTCCATAATTTGTTTGTGAATTTCAAAAAAATCAGGGAATTTCATAAAATATTCGTATCTTTAAAATTTTGTTCACATTTTCATAAAATGTTCAGATTTTCAATTTTGTTTTTGTTTTTTGCAAAATGTTTACATTTTCAAAATGTTATTTGTAGTTTCAGAAAATTTTCTCGTTTTCAATTCTGTTCCATTTTTTTGAAAAACAAATATTTGAGATTCCAAAGATGTTTGATTCTTTAATAATTTGTTACCAAATTTCGAAAATTTTCGTTTTGTTAATGTTTACTTTTGTGGGCACGAAATTCACGTTCAAAATTCTTTCACTGCCTATTGTTTATATAAAATGAGCTGCCATTTTTAGACAACAAATCTGTGAACTACATTGGCTAGTGACTGGTACACAAGAGGTTGTGTGTTCGATCCCACTAAGACATATTTTTGGGGGAAAATTGCTTGCTATTCTTTCAGTGCCTGTTTTTGTCTTCTTTTAGTATGGCGCTACATGTCTTGAAGTCGAGTCAACCGGTCACACCGGCTATAAGCTCCAGCATTTGTGGCGCTGGACCGTAGTTCGATTCCGACCTGGGGCGCTGATTTTTGTTGATTTTTGACTGCTAGAACACAATGCTAGCCAGTTCCGTGAGTTGAGTTATGCAACACTAACACACTGCTTGTATTCATTGCTTCAGGAGTACATATAGACAGATTACAATCAGGGAGAGAGAGCAGTGGATCGTAGGATGCAACGGCAAGAGCCGATAGTGCCTAAATTCTAGGGATAACTACGCACGTAGTGCAGGTGGCCGTTGGGCAGCCTGAGGAATCGGTCTTGCCGTCAGCCACGCGAGATGTGAGGAGTGGGCGTATTAACACCCCCCGCAGTCACAACATGGGGTTCGCCAACGTTGAGACTGGACCGGAAGTCGAGGAAGACGCCCGTCGGCAGCCCCTTGGTGAAGATATCGGCGAACTGCGAGCTCGTGGGCACGTGGAGAATGCGTATCTCGCCGAGGGCAACGCGCTCGCGAACGAAGTGGAGATCGATCTCAATGTGCTTCATGCGTTGGTGCTGCACCGGGTTGCTCGACATGTAGGTGGCGCTGATGTTGTCGCAGTAGACCACCGTGGCGCTCGACGGAAGCTGATGGAGCTCACCGAGAAGTTGGCGGAGCCAAACTGACTCAGCGACGGCGTTGGCGACCGCCCGGTATTCCGCTTCGGCACTAGACCGGGAGACGGTGTTCTGGCGCTTCGACGACCAGCTGAGTGCTACGTCTTGAGCTTGCGTTGGTTTTCTTGAAGAGGAAAGGATGATGCAGCAATAGTAGCGTAAGTATTTCCCTCAGTTTTGAGAACCAAGGTATCAATCTAGTAGGAGGCTCCTTAAAAGTCCCACGCACCTACACAAACAAATAAAGAACTCGCAACCAACGCAATAAAGGGGTTGTCAATCCCTTCACGGCCACTTGCGAAAGTAAGATCTGATAGAGATAATATGAGAAGAAAAATATATTTTTGGTATTTTATAATATAGATGCAAAAAGTAAAAATGCAAATAAAAGTAGATTGAAAGTTTATATGATAAAAGATAGACCCGGGGGCCATAGGTTTCACTAGAGACTTCTCTCAAGATAGCATAAGTATTACGGTGGGTGAAAAAATTACTGTCGAGCAATTGATAGAAAAGGGAATAATTATGTGGTTATCTAGGCATTATCATGTATATAGGCATCACGTCCGCAACAAGTAGACCGACTCCTGCCTGCACCTACTACTATTGCTCCACACATCGACCGCCATCCAGCATGCATCTAGAGTATTAAGTTCATAAGAATAGAGTAACGCATTAAGAAAGATGAAATGATGTAGAGGGATAAACTCAAGCAATATGATATAATCCCCAACTTTTTATCCTCGATGGCAATAATATAATACGTGCCTTGCAACCCTTTCTGTCACTGGGTAAGGACACCGCAAGATTGAACCCAAATCTAAGCACTTCTCTCATGGCAAGAAAGATCAATCTAGTAGGCCAAACCAAACTGATAATTCGAAGAGACTTGCAAAGATAACTCAACCATACATAAAAGAATTCAGAGAAGATTCAAATATTTCTCATAGATAAACTTGATAAAAAAACCCACAATTCATCGGATCTCGAAAAACACACCGCAAAAAGAGTTTACATCGAAGATCTCCACAAGAGTGGGGGAGAACACTGTATTGAGATCCAAAAAGAGAGAAGAAGCCATCTAGCTAATAACTATCGACCCGAAGGTTGGTAAACTACTCACAACTCATCAGAAGGGCTATGGTGTTGATGTAGAAGCCCTCCATGGTCGATTCCCCCTCCGGCGGAGCACCGGCGAAGCCTTCAAGATGTGATTTTGCGGATACAGAAGGTTACGACGGTGGAAATTGTGTTTCAGTGGCTCCCTAGAGGTTTTCGGGGTACGTAGATATATATATATATATATATATATAGGAGGAAGAAGTACGCCGGTGGCCGCTCGAGGGGCCCAGGAGACAGGGGGCGCGCCCAGGAGGGGTGGGCGCGCCCTCCTATCTCCTGGCCGCCTCGATTGCTTCCTGACTTGCACTCCAAGTCCTTTGGATCACGTTCGTTCCAAAAATCACGCTCCCGACGGTTTCATTATGTTTGGACTCTATTTGATATTCCTTTTCTTCGAAATACTGAAATAGCCAAAAAACAGCAATACGGGCTGAGCCTCCGGTTAGTAGGTTAGTCCCAAAAATGATATAAATGTGTAAAATAAAGCCCATAAACATCCAAATGGGTAATATAATAGCATGGAACAATAAAAAATTATAGATACGTTGGAGACGTATCAAGCATCCCCAAGCTTAATTTCTACTCTTCCTCGAGTAGGTAAATGATAAAAACATAATTTTTGGTGTGAAATGCTACCTAGCATAATTCTCAATGTAGTTTTCTTTATTGTGGCATGAATGTTCAGATCCAAATGATTCAAAATAAAAGTTCATATTGATAAAAAAATAGTAACACTTCAAGCATACTAATCAAAGCAATCATGTCTTCTCAAAAAAACATGGCTAAAGAAAGTTCATCCCTACAAAATCATATAGTTAGGCTATGCTTCATTTTGGTCACACAAAGATGTTCCCAAATTCTACACCCCCGATGACAAGCCAAGCATTTGTTTCGTACTTAAATAATCTCAAACTTTTTCAACCTTCAAGCAATACATGAGCGTGAGCCATGGATATAGCACTATGGGTGGAATAGAATATGATGATGGGGATTGTGTGGAGAAGACAAAAAAAGAGAAAGTCTCACATTGACGAGGATAATCAACGGGCTATGGAGATGCCCATTAATTGATGTCAACATGAGGAGTAGGGATTGCCATGCAACGGATGCACTAGAGCTATAAATGAATTATCAAAAAAAGAAAACTAGTGGGTGTGCATCCAACTTGCTTGCTCACGAAGACCTAGGGCATTTGAGGAAGCCCATCATAGGAATATACAAGCCAAGTTCTATAATGAAAAATCCCCACTAGTATATGAAAATGACAACATATGAGACTCACTATATGAAAAACATGGTGCTACTTTGAAGCACAAGATATGAGACTCACTACATGAAGAACATAGTGCTACTTTGAAGCACAAGTGTGGAAAAAGGGATATTAACATTGCCCCTTTAAATTTTTTATTTTTTTCTCTTTTTTTGGGGCCTTTCTTTTTTTGGCCTTTTTTTGGGCAATGCTCTAATAATGATGATCATCACACTTTCATTGATTACAACATATGAATTACAACTCGAAACTAGAACAAGATATGACTCTATATGAATGCCTCCGGCGGTGTACCGGGATGGTGCAATGAGTCAAGAGTGACATGTATGAAAAAATATGCATGGTGGCTTTGCCACAAATACGATGTGAACTACATGATCATGCAATGGCAATATGACAAAAGTAATGTATGTCATGATGATGATAAACGGAACGGTGGAAAGTTGCATGGCAATATATCTCGGAATGGCTATGGAAATGCCATAATAGGTAGGTATGGTGGCTGTTTTGAGGAAGATATAATGAGGTTTATGTGTGATATAGCGTATCATATCACGGGGTTTGGATGCACCGGCGAAGTTTGCACCAACTCTCAAGGTGAGAAAGGGCAATGCATGGTACCGAAGAGGCTAGCAATGGAGGAAAGGTAAAAGTGCGTATAATCCATGGACTCAACATTAGTCAAAAGAACACATATACTTATTGCAAAAATTTAGAAGTCATCAAAAACCAAGCACTACGCGCATGCTCCTAGAGGGATAGATTGGTAGGAAAAGACCATCGCTCGTCCCCGACCGCCACTCATAAGGATGCACAAGCCAGGTACACTTCATGTTTCAAATTTGTTACACAACTTTAACCATACGTGCATGCTACGGGACTTGCTAACTTCAACACAAGCATTCTTTAAATTCATAATCACCCAACTAGCATGGCTTAATATCACTATCTCCATATCTCAAAAAAATTATCAAGTATCAAATTGATCATAGCATCTAATTCACTTCCTATGATAGTTTTTATTATACCCAACTTGGATGCCTACCATTATAGTACCAATTTATAACCATAGCAAATACCATGCTGTTATAAAAGACTCTCAAAATAATATAAGTGAAGCATGAGAGACTAGCAATTTCTACAAAATTAAGCCACCGCCGTGCTCTAAAAGATATAAGTGAAGCACTAGAGCAAAAACTATGTAGCTCAAAAGATATAAGTGAAACACATAGCATATTCTAATAAATTCAATCAAGTGGGCTTCTCCCAAAAAGGTGTGTACAGCAAGGATGATTGTGGTAAACTAAAAAGCAAAGACTAATATAATACACGATGCTCCAAGCAAAACACATATCATGTGGCGAATAAAAATATAGCTTCAAGTAAAGTTACCAATGAACGAAGACGAAAGAGGGGATGCCTTCCCGGGGCATCCCCAAGCTTAGGCTTTTGGCTATTCTTGAATATCTTGTGGTGCCATGGGCATCCCCAAGCTTAGGCTTTTTCCACTCCTTATTCCATAGTCCATCAAAGCTTTACCCAAAACTTGTAAACTTCACAACACAAAACTCAACAGGAAATCTTATAAGCTCCGTTAGTGAAAGAAAACAAAACCACCACATAAGGTACTGTAATGAACTCATTATTTATTTATTTTGGTGTTAAACCTACTGTATTCCAAGTTCTCTATGGTTTATAAACTATTTTACTAGCCATAGATGCATCAAAATAAGCAAACAACACACGAAAAACAGAATCTGTCAAAAACAGAACAGTCTGTAGCAATCTGTAACTAACGCAAACTTATGGAACTCTGAAAATCCTACCAAAATAGGAAGTCCTGGAAAATTTGTTTATTGATCATAATCAAAAAGAATCAACACAAAAGCACGTTTCTGTGATTTAACAAAATTAACTTCGTGCACGCAAAGTTTCTGTTTTTCAGCATAATCAAATCAACTATCATCATAGGCTATCCTATAGGTTCTACTTGGCACAAACACTAATTAAAACATAAAAACACATCTAGACAGAAGGTAGATGAAACATTTATTACTAAACAGGAACAAAAACAAAAAACACAAAGAAAATTAGGTTGCCTCCCAACAAACGCTATCGTTTAACGCCCGTAGCTAGGCATAAAAGCGAAGATAGATCTAAGTAGTGCCATCTTTGGCACTCAATTCATAAGTAGCTCGCATGATAGATTCATAAGGTAATTTGACTTTCTTTCTTGAAAAGTGCTCCATGCCTTTCTTTAATGGAAATTGGAATCTAATATTCCCTTCATATCAATAATCGCACCAATAGTTCTAAGGAAAGGTCTACCAAGAATAATAGGGCAAGAAAGATTGCAATCTATATCAAGAACGATAAAATCTACGGGCACCAAATTTCTATTTGCTACAATGAGAACATCATTGATCCTTCCCATTGACTTTTTAATGGTGGAATCCGCAAGGTGAAAATTTAAAGAGCAATCATCAAGATCATGGAAACCTAGAATATCACATAAAGTTTTCGGAATCGTGGAAACCCTAGCACCCAAATCACACAAAGCAAAACACTCATGATCTTTAATTTTAATCTTTATAGTAGGTTCCCACTCATCATTAAGTTTTCTAGGTGTAGAAACTTCCAGATTAAGTTTTTCATCAAAAGATTGCATCAAGACATCAACGATATGTTTGGTAGAAGCTTTATTTTGACTATAAGCATGAGGAGAATTAACAACGGATTGCAACAAGGAAATACAACTTTCTAAAGAACAACTATCATAATCAAATTCCTTGAAATCTGAGATAGTGGGTTCAATACTATTTAAAGTCATGGCCTCTCCAATCCCACTTTTACCAAATTTAGCATCAAGATCTAAAAACTCCGAATTCTTGGGACGCCTTCTAACTAAAGTTGACTCATCTCCAGTCCCATTATTACCAAGATTCATATTGCAAAACAAAGATCTAATAGGAGACACATCAATAACTTTAAGATCTTCATCATTATTTTCATGAAAACTAGAAGAACATGCCTTTACAAAGCAATCTTTCTTAGCACACAATCTAGCGGTCCTTTCCTTGCACTCATCAATGGAAATTTTCATTGCTTTGAGAGACTCATTGATATCATGCTTAGGAGGAGTAGATCTAAGTTTAAGAGAATCAACATCAAGCGAAAGTCTATGAATGTTCCTAGCCAAATCATCAACTTTGAGCAATTTTTCTTCAAGCAAAGCATTAAAATTCTTTTAATAAATCATAAATTATTTCACACTATTCTCAAAATCAGAGGGGATCTTATAAAAATTACCAGAAGAATTATTGTAGGAATTTCCATAATTATTAGAGGAATTACTGGGAAATGGTCTAGAATTAAAGTTTCCTCTATAAGCATTGTTTCCAAAACTATTCCTACCAACAAAATTCACATCCATAGATTCATTATTATTCTCAATCAAAGTAGACAAAGGCATATCATTGGGATCAAGAGGAGTATTTTTAGTATCAAACAACTTCATAAGTTCATCCATCTTTCCACTCAAAATATTGATTTCTTCTATAGCATGCACTTTTTTACTAGAAGATTTTTTGGTGTGCCATTGAAAATAATTAGCCATAATATTATCAAAAAGTTTTGTAGCATCTCCTAACGTGATTTCCATAAACGTGCCTCCCGTGGCCGAATCTAAAAGATTTCTAGAAGCAAAGTTCAAACCGGCATAAATTTTTTGTATGATCATCCATAAATTCAAACCATGAGTAGGGCAATTGCGAATCATCAATTTCATTCGTTCCCAAGATTGGGCAACATGCTCATGATCAAGTTGTTTAAAATTCATAATATCGTTCCTAAGAGTGATGATCTTAGCGGGAGGAAAATACTTAGAGATAAAAGCATCTTTGCACTTGTTCCAAGAATCAATACTATTTTTAGGCAAAGACGAAAACCAAAATTTAGCACGATCTCTAAGTGAAAACGGATAACTTCAATTTAACAATATCATTATCCGTATCTTTCTTCTTTTGCATATCACACAAATCAACAAAGTTGTTTAGATGAGTGGCGGCATCTTCACTAGGAAGGGCGGTGAATTGATCTTTCATAACAAGATTCAGCAAAGCAGTATTGATTTCACAAGACTCAACATCATTAAGAGGAGCAATCAGAGTACTAAGCAAATCATTATTATTGGTATTGGAGAAATCACACAATTTGGTATTATCTTGCGCCATGGCAACAAGTAATCCAACACACAAGCAAACAGAAAAAGGCAAGCGAAAAGAAAGAGGAGAGGATTGGGAAAGAGAGGGCAAATAAAATGGCAAGGGTGAAGTGGGGGAGAGGAAAACAGGAGGCAAATGGCAAATAATGTAAATGCGAGGGAGATGAGTTTGTGATGGGTACTTGGTATGTCTTGACTTGAGCGAAGACCTCCCCGGCAAAGGCGCCAGAAATCATTATTGAGCTTGCGTTGGTTTTCCTTGAAAAGGAAAGGGTGATGCAGCAATAGTAGCGTAAGTATTTCCCTCAGTTTTTGAGAACCAAGGTATCAATCCAGTAGCTCCTCAAAAGTCCCACGCACATACACAAACAAACAAAGAACTTTCAACCAACGCAATAAAGGGGTTGTCAATCCCTTCACGGCCACTTGAGAAAGTGAGATCTGATAGAGATAATATGATAAGATAATTATATTTTTGGTATTTTATAATATAGATGCAAAAAGTAAAGATGAAATAAAAGTATATTGAAAGCTTATATGATAAAAGATAGACCCGGGGGCCATAGGTTTCACTAGAGGCTTCTCTCAAGATAGCATAAGTATTACGGTGGGTGAACAAATTACTGTCAAGCAATTGATAGAAAAGCGAATAATTATGAGATTATCTAGGCATTATCATGTATATAGGCATCACGTCCACAACAAGTAGACCGACTCCTGCCTGCATCTACTACTATTACTCCACACATCGACCGCTATCCAGCATTCATCTAGAGTATTAAGTTCATAAGAACAGAGTAACGCATTAAGAAAGATGACATGATGTAGAGGGATAAACTCAAGCAATATGATATAAACCCCATCCTTTTATCCTCGATGGCAACAATACAATACGTGCCTTGCAACCCTTCCTGTCACTGGGTAAGGACATCGCAAGATTGAACCCAAAGCTAAGCACTTCTCCCATGGGAAGAAAGATCAATTAAGTAGGCCAAACCAAACTGATAATTCGAAGAGACTTGCAAAGATAACTCAATCATACATAAAAGAATTCAGAGAAGATTCAAATATTTCTCATAGATAAACTTTATCATAAACCCACAATTCATCGGATCTCAACAAACACACCGCAAAAAGAGTTTACATCTAATAGATCTCCACAAGAGAGGGGGAGAACATTGTATTGAGATCCAAAAAGAGAGAAGAAGCTATCTAGCTAATAACTATGGACCCGAAGGTCTGTGGTAAACTACTCACAACTCATCAGAAGGGCTATGGTGTTGATGTAGAAGCCCTCCATGGTCGATTCCCCCTCCGGCGGAGCGCCGACGAAGGCTCTAAGACGGGATCTCGCGGATACAGAAGGTTACGGCCGTGGAAATTGTGTTTCACTGGCTCCCTGGATGTTTTCGGGGTACGTAGGTATATATAGGAGGAAGAAGTACGTCGGTGGCCGCTCGAGGGGCCCAGGTGACAGGGGGCGCGCCCAGGAGGGGTGGGCGCGCCCTCCTAACTCCTGGCCGCCTCGATTGCTTTTTGACTTGCACTTTAAGTCCTCTGGATCACGTTCATTCCAAAAAACACGCTACCGAAGGTTTCATTCCGTTTGGACTCTGTTTGATATTCCTTTTCTTCGAAATACTGAAATAGGCAAAAAAACAGCAATACGGGTTGGGCCTCCGGTTAGTAGGTTAGTCCCAAAAATGCTATAAATGTGTAAAATAAAGCCCATAAACATCCAAAAGGGGTAATATAATAGCATGGAACAATCAAAAATTATTGATACATTGGAGACGTATCACTGAGTAGGTTAGGACCGAGGAAGACATAGTAGCCCGAGGTGGACTTGCGAGTGTCTGGGCAGCCAGCCCAGTCTGCGTCAGAGTAAGCCACGAGGTCGATGTTGGTGTCGTGGTGGATCCGAAGCCCGAGATATGTCATGCCGCGCAGGTACCGTAGAATGTGCTTCACCAGCTGGAAGTGGCAGTCACGCGGTGCGTGCATGAACATGCTACACTGCTGGATGGCGTAGGAGAGGTCCGGACGCGTCAAGGTGATGTACTGCAGGGTGTCGGTGTCAAAACCGGCGGATCTTGGGTAGGGGGTCCCGAACTGTGCGTCTAGGCGGATGGTAACAGGGTACAAGGGACACGATGTTTTTACCCAGGTTCAGGCCCTCTCGATGGAGGTAAAACCCTACTCCTGCTTGATTAATATTGATGATATGGGTAGTACAAGAGTAGATCTACCACGAGATCAGAGAGGCTAAACCCTAGAAGCTAGCCTAGGGTATGATTGTTGTTCGTCCTATGGACTAAAACCCTCCGGTTTATATAGACACCGGAGAGGGCTAGGGTTACACAGAGTCGGTTACAATGGGAGCAGATCTACATATCCGTATTGCCAAGCTTGCCTTCCACGCCAAGGAAAGTCCCATCCGGACACGGGACAAAGTCTTCAATCTTGTATCTTCATAGTCCAGGAGTCCGGCCAAAGGTTATAGTCCGGCTATCCGGACACACCCTAATCCGGGACTCCCTCAGTAGCCCCCGAACCAGGCTTCAATGACGATGAGTCCGGCCCGCAGATTTGTCTTCGGCATTGCAAGGCGGGTTCTTCTCCAAATTCCATATACCTGTTGAGTAGTGTCCGGCTTATGGTGAACGTTGCGCTCCTTGGCTTCTGCGCCCAATAATGTCCGTCTTCCACGTGTCAAATGAATGCGAAAAGCCAGGGTGTTTTTTTCATTTACCCCCCTAGCTGCGCAAATGAGCTTCCTATAAAAGAGACAGGGATTTAGATCCGAATCACACCATCTTCCCTTCCCGAGCACTCATCGAAGCGCATTCAACAGGGATCCATTCCATCATGGCCAGTCGACGCAGCTCCTCCTCTCGCCCCCCTAGCCCTCAGCCTGGAGATTGGGAGAGATGCTCCGTCCCGCACAGCGAGCTAGTGGCGCTCCAAGCCAAGGGGTTTCTCCCCCTAGCCTACATGGTCCCGGTTCGAGTCGGGCTTGCCACCTAAAATGGTGGAGAGCAAGCGGAGAGCATTCCCAATCCCTCCCAAGGAGAGCGGGCATGCCTTGTCCCTTATTTGATAAGAGGGCTCAGATTTCCAATTCATCCATTTCTCTGGGGGCTCCTGGAGTTCTATTGCCTCCAGTTGCACAACCTTACGCCTGCCTCTATATTGCATATTGCCGGCTTCGTAGCCCTTTGCGAGCTGGTTTTGGGCACCGAGGCTCAATTTGCGCTGTGGAAGAAGTTGTTCTGCCTTGTGCCCCGTTCTCAGGAGGGGTCGATATATCAATTGGGTGGAGCCGAACTATGGCGCATCGCTGGGACCGGATATCTATCCGGAACCCCAAAGAAGGCATCCGAAGACTGGCCTTCAGAATGGTTTTATATAGAAGACGTCCCCCTGCCGGACCCTGTTCGGATCGGCCTCCCTGAGTTCGATAATGCTCCTTTGAGGAAGCGCCTAAGCTGGCGTCCACGGAGCCCTCAGAAGGAAAATGACAAGGACATCCTTTACCTGATGAGCCGAATAAGGTTGTTAGCTCATTCTGGACTGACCATGATCGAGGTCATGGCTACATGCATTATGCGGGGGGTGCAACCGCTGCAGTATAGAGGCCACCCCATGTGGGACTTCAACGGGGAGGACGACGCCACCTAGTGCGGCCGTAAGGGGCCGGAATCGGTTGCCGCTCTAATAAAGATCTTGTCCGCTTTGTACAAGGGAGAAGAGGAGGAATTCCTCCGCGTCAACCCACGGGGCGGATTTTCTATGCACAATCCTCCAAGCTGGGTAAGCGAACACTTTCACTCGCCCATCCATTTCATATTCCCATAGTTAAGTATTTAGTCTAGCAATTTCAACGCAGGAGCTACGCCAGGCTGTAAAGGAGATAAACAGCCCTCCTCCACAACCCGAGGACCCAGAATGGTCCTTCAACCCGGACTCCCAAGAGGACCCGGACTTATCTATGGAGCTGATCGATGGGGTGTTTCATCAATTGAGCAAGGACAACACCTTAGTGGCCATTACGGCCGATTATCCCGGACTACTTCCAGCCTCACAAGTAACCGAGACCGAAGTCCCAGTACTTTTAAGATGATCCATCCGTGCTTGTTTTTGATCACCGTATACCAATGACATTTTTGCAGGGGAAGTCCTTGGGGCGGAGGCCCGAGCCTGCGGCGGCTAGCCAACAAGGGGCCGCAAGGCCCAACGGGCTGAAAAGAAGTGCGATCCGGATTGAGACGCCGGCACAACGGTATGGCGTGCCATTTTATTCCCAGGTTTTATTCCCTCAAGGCATACTAACGCTCGTGCTCTCTTCAGGAAAAAGAGCACTCGCCGGACAATATCTGGAGAGGTTGCCAATCGCGCCTCCACCAGCCAGGCTCCAAGGCCGGGTTCGGAAGCGGAAGCAAACATGAGGCGCGCACCGGACGCTCCTCCGACAGAGGATGCGGACGGGCTGTCTGCCACCAATTCCGAGGTGGAGAGTGCCATGAACCACAGGCGGCGCCGGACAGTTCTTCGTGACGCTTGTTTCTCCCAAGAGGCATTGGATGCCTTCAATACGGGAGATGCGTACCTCCGTGCCGCTCAAAATGGTCTATCCAGAGCCACGGAGCAGTATGTAAAAGACATACAGGTGAGAAAATTTGATGGTTGTATATGTCAGTAGCCTCCGAGACTTGAAACAGTTAGAATAACTGATTTAAGGATCATTTGTTATGCAGGATCTTACAGAAAAGAATACCCAACTGTCCCAGGAGCTAGAAGGGTGCAAAGCCCAGCTTGAGGCCGCACTAGCCGTGGTAGGGGAGGCCAAGGGGACCCCCTCTTGTAATATATGCTTCGAAAGATAAGTATGTCTGTGAAGTGCGGCATGTGTGCAAATCTGACAATAACATTGTAGATGGTGCCGGAGTGGATCCGGACAAGCAACAACTCTTGCACCGGTTAAAGGCTGGCGAGAGCGTGCTTACGAGGGTGAGGCAAGAGAAGAATAATCTCCAAGATTCCAACACCCAGCTGGGTGAGGAACTAAAGGATGTTCGTGCTCAGCTGTCGGACTCCATGAAGGAGACTCGGCGGCTTCGACGTGGCATTTTTAGTAAGTGATTGAACGAACTTCGAAAAAAGAGTTCGGCGAGGAAGTCGATTGACAGAGTTATGTCTGTAGGTATGCAGAAAGGTCGGCCTGCAGAGGAAATGCCCGGCTCTACGGGTGACCTTCTTCCCGAGCTCTTACAACTGCACGAACGAGTTTGACAGGTAATGCAAGGCGTCGCCCAGGCTTTGTGGCCATCCGTCTCCATGCCGGGAAGGCCTTGGAGAGCTTGCAGAGAAGCTGAAGGGAGCGCGGCGGCACTTCCGATTATGGAAGATATCGGCCTGCCGTCAAGGCGACAGGGAGGCCTGGGCCATGGTGAAGACGCGGTACATGAAGGTGACCCAAACCACATGGCCGAGGTCGGACCTGTGGGGCCCGATGGAAAGGAGATCCCTGTTAGTTTAGTGTACGGCCAGGTAGAGTTGGCTGCCAAATATTCTCAACAGGACTGTAAACTAAACAGCCTGTTGGATGGTATTGAAGAGGAATATACCCAGTCAAATTGACTATGTAATTTAAGATGACATGTAAAATGTCTTCTAGCCGGATTGTAGATCATTTGTCATGGCGGACCTTTTCGCTTCAACCTCGGGACCCGATAGTCCGGAGTGTGTCTGAATACCCTCTCGGTTATGTAAGAACCGGGGCATGCGTGGAGACCAGGCGTAGGGGTCATTAGTGCTTGAACAGACAAGTGCCCAACTAGTTATGTTATATTACATGGTTAGTAAGAAACATCTTCCAGGGAGAATAGTTCCGTTAAGGGTTCCTTTCCCTGGGAGGCATGCCCTAAAGTGCATGTCCGGACTGCAAAAAAAAGAGAGCAGAAAAGCATCTGGGGGCGGGTAAATAAATGAGTGAGAAATCATCTTTAGTTCACTGACCGAATATTCCCTTAAGAACGCTAGCTTTCGGCTTCACCCAGTCTGAGGTACACATCTGGCTGACCTGGCAGTAACAATCGCAGAGGTGCTCCCTTTACCACCTAGCCGAACAATCGGGAACGTAGGGGTAAGCACAGGAGCCAGGCAACCCAGCTTGGCCAAAACTTAAGTCATATCGATGCATATAATGGTGAATAAAAGGTACATGCGGAAGCGTGACACATGTGTTGGGCATAAGGCCCGTATAAACAAGCTTCTGTTAAAGAAGCCCCCAGGTATAATGAGCGCGGATAGCGCGTCAATTGTGTGCGAACAAAGCGCGAATGAGCCTTTAAAGGCTGTAAGAGAAAGGGAGGGAGAAGGTGAGAAATATAAGACAGCTAATGTGTAAAAAATAGACAGAGGAAGGAGACGAACACAGAGTCCGGCGCTAGGCGTAGAATCTTCGAAGACGGGCTGCGTTCTAGGGGTTCGGCTCGAGTCGGTTATCCGATGCATCTCGCAAACGGTACGCTCCACCAGTCAGGACTTGGTCAATAATGAAGGGACCTTCCCATTTGGGCTTGAGTTTGTCCTTTTTCTTGTCCGGCAGGCATAGAACTAACTCACCAACGTTGTATGTTTTGGTTCATACTTCTCTGCTTTGATATCTTCGAGCCTGCTGTTGATAGAATGCGGAACAGACTTTTGCCACGTCACGCTCCTCCTCCAAGGCGTCCAAATTGTCCTGCCGATCGAGTTCGGCTTCTCTTTCTTTGTACATGCGCACGCGAGGTGAGTCATGAATTACGTCATAGGGTAGAACTGCCTCTGCGCCGTATACCATAAAGAATGGTGTGAATCCGGTGGTGTGATTCGGCATGGTCTGCAGCCCCCAGAGTACGGAGTCGAGCTCCACTACCTAGTGCGTTTTAGATTCCCTGAGGGACCGCACTAATCTGGGTTTGATGCCGCTCATGATTAGACCATTTGCTCGCTCCACTTGACCGTTAGTTTGTGGGTGATAGACTGAAGCGTAGTCGAGCTTGATGCCCATGTTTTTGCACCAGAGTTTGACCTCGTCGGCCGTAAAGTTCGAGCCGTTATCAGTGATGATGCTGTGGGGGACGCCGTAACGGTGTACGACCCCTAATATGAAGTCTATCACCGGTCCGGACTCGACCGTCTTAATAGGCTTGGCCTCTATCCATTTGGTGAATTTATCCACCATGACCAGTAGGTATTTTTTCTTGTGGGTTCCTCCTTTAAGGGGCCCAACCATGTCAAGCCCCCAGACCGCGAAGGGCCAGGTGATGGGTATAGTTTGGAGGGCAGTGGGTGGCATATGGCTTTGGTTAGCAAAGAGCTGGCAACCAACGCATCATTGGACTAAGTCCTGAGCATCTGCCCGGGCCGTCGGCCTATAAAATCCTGTATGGAAGGCCTTGCTTACGAGGGCCCGGGCTGCGGCGTGGTGCCCGCCAAGTATGGCATGAATTTCAGCCAGGAGATTCCGCCCTTCCTCTTCGGAGATACACCTTTGAAGGACTCCGGTGGTGCTTTTCTTATAAAGCTCTCCTTCATGGACTTTATAGGATTTAGATCGCCGCACTATGCACCGTGCCTCGTTTTGGTCCTCGGGAAGTTCCTGCCTAGTTAGGTAGGCTAGGAACGTGTCAGGACCCCGACTCAATGCCACATCGATCTAGCATGTAACACCTCATATCACTTTCCGGCCTCACGCACGGTATTCCCACGGGTGTCGCCTTACCTTTGCCCGGGACCGTTTGCGCCTTTTGGCACACGTATATGACAGTGTCGCTAGCATCCATATGATAAGGAGCCCGGGCTGACATGGCTAGTCGTAAACCGAAAGTGGCACAGACTTACAGGGACAGGCATCCATGACCCAGCATCGAACGTGTCGGTCATCAGCGAGTGAATCCAGGCTGTAGCACTGGGCTAGCAGGACTCCGGTGAACCGGGCTGTAGCGGGCTAACAGGACTCCGGTATTCATCGCGTGACATTTCCTCGAAGGGACAGACACAGGAACGAAGAAGGACACATGCCGGCCAGCCTAAGTGTTCCGGAGCAGTAGCAAGCTACCATGGCTCGGTGGAAACACTAGGAGACATTTCCCGGTAAGAGAGGCTACTAAAGATAAACAACTAGATGGTCAGATCCCACACATACCAAGCATTTTAATAACATACACACAATATGCTCGATATGTGCAAATACAACATGGCATCACAACATGACTCTACGACTCAAGTATTTATTCAATAGGCTCCGAGGAGCGAGATATTACAAACATGGGTCTCATGACCCAACGATCAGAGCATACAAGGCAAAGCACATGCGGAAGCTTAACATGTCTGAGTACAGACATCTATAAATGAAAAAGGCTGAAAAGCCTGACTATCTACCAGATCCTGCCGAGGGCACAAGATCATAGCTGAGGTATCAAGCTAAACGTCGAAGTCCACGTGGAACTACTAGCGAGACCGAAATCTCTCTGCAAAAACATAAAATAGGCAAACGTGAGTACAAATGTACCCAGCAAGACTTACATCAGAACTAACTACACATGCATCATTATCAACAAAGGGATGGTGGAGTTTGACTGCAGCAAGCCAGCTTTGACTCGGTGGCTAACCTGAACTACGACTGCAATGCAACTCTTTGAGGTGGCGCACACGAGTCCACATATTCACCATATCAATACACCACTATGGATCCGCTCCCGTCTCCCTACGAGAATGCCATCCATAGCACTCACGCTTATCTTGCGTATTTTAGAGTATCCACTTTTACTTGTCTATGAACTGTACAGGCAACCCAGAAGTCCTTTTCCACGGACACAGCTATTCGAATAGATGATGTTAACCCTGCAGGGGTGTACTTCTTCACACACGCTCTCACCACTTACCGCCGTTTACACGACATGTACTCGACAACTTTCAAACGGAAGCCCAACGTGGGTGTCGGCCACGGCCTACCTAAACACTCAAGTCTCTGGTCCAGGTTTATCGCCTATTCGGGTTCCATCCATGAGGAGATCCAGCCGGAGTTTCGCTCACAGCCCCAAACGATGTGAACAGGGTTCCCGAGACACCAAACGGGCGCCCGGTACACCATGCCACGTGCCTACCGCATCACAGCCCACCCCTACAGTCAGCACTGCGCACGGCCTCCAGCATACTACAAACACCAGAAACTACTTGCAACTCCTGGACAGAGGACAAGGGTGATCAAGAAGCCGAGAGGGTCCATTGGTTTCGGGCCCAATGCGTGGTAGTAGCTGAATCATGGATCACAAACACAGAACTCAGTTCCTGAGGACGGCTGCAATGAGACAACCCACCATGTACTCCTACATGGCCTCTCACCGCTACCTTTACCAAATCGTATTCACACACTTAGCTCACACACAGTAGGACATGTTCACACACCTCTGATTCATCCCCGATGAATCAGACCTGACTCAACTCTAAGCAGTAGCAGGCATGACAAACAAACATGAATGAGTAGGCACAACAGGGCTCAAACAACTCCTACTCATGCTAGTGGGTTTCATCTATTTACTGTGGCAATGACAGGTCATGCAAAGGATAAAGGGGTTCAGCTACCGCAGCAAGTATCAAGTATGTCGGTGTTGTCCTAATGCAGTAAAAGAGAGCAGGAGCGAGAGGATGATTGTATCGGAATGAACAAGGGGGTTTTGCTAGCCTGGCACTTCTGAAGATAGCATTGAGTCTTCATCAGTGTCAACGATCACATCATCGGTATCACGTCTATCGAGAGGGGACAAATACCGGCAACACAGAAGGGAACACAATCAATGCAATGCACAATATGATGCATGATCATGACATGGCAAAATGAATGTGTTTTGGTCTAATGCACCTAGCTATGATTTAAATGAGGTTGGTTTGAATACATGATTCAAATTCCAACTCCATATTTGATTATTTAAATGCCATTTAATTGATTTGTGCTAAACGGCAGCTATAAGTTGTTCTAACATGCATGAAAATGGTAAGATGGATTCCTTGAATTTTTCTGATAATTTTTCATATATAAATTATTTAATTTGGAGTTACGGTTGAATTTATATGAATTATTGAAGTTTAGGGCATTTTCTGAAATTTCCTGAATTAAATTAAATCCAGAAAACCTATTACTACGTCAGCATGACTTCACGGTGACGTCAGCAAGTCAACGGGCGTTGTCCAGGTCAAATCTGACCTATGGGACCCATATGTCAGTGTAATTAGTCTAACTAATTTTTAGTTAACACTAATCCTAACCTAATTAACAGGCCGGCCCCACCTCTCATGGACACAGGGGGGGTCCCGCCGTGGCCAAAGTGGGTCAAACCCACCGGCGGCTTGACGCCGGCGAGGCCAGCCGCGGTGGCGAGCCTCGGGTTTTGCCCACAGGGCTCGGTTTGGCGTGCGGAGCACAGCTTCGGGATGCGGACGCTCGTCCGCATCCAACTGTGGTGGTGGCGCGGCCGGGGAGTGGCCGGAGTGGTGCCGGCGACGAGCTCGGTGGTGGCCGAAGCTCGGGTGCAAGTGGGGATGGGGCTGCGGTGCGCAAACGAGCGCGGCGAGGTGCCACAGAGGCTCTACGCGATGCGGGGAGCGCGTTGGGCGCATGCCCGGGACCAAATGGTCACCGGAGCTACGCCGACGTTGAGCTCAGGCGGCGGCGCGTTTCGGCCATAAAGGGGGCGACGGCTACGGCGATCAAATGAAGCGGGGAAGAGGGGGAAAAGGTGGGGGAGCTCACAGCGATCACGAAGAGGGGCTCGGCTTGCTCGGGAACGGCCGGAGTTCCACGAATTTGGCGACGGCGACCGGCGGGTCCGAGGTAGGAGATGAGCCCGGAGAGGATGTTTGGGGCTTCTGGAGGGGCGTGGCTCGGTGGAGGAGGAGGAGGGGGTCGAGGCGGAGCCTTTGAGCTCATCGGCAAGGCTAGGGGTGGCCGGTGGCCACGGGTACGGCGACGATGACGGCGAGCTCCGCTTGGTGGTGTGCGCGAGAGGGGAGCAGAGGAGGAGATGGGGTCCAGGGGGAGAGAGGAGAGGTGCAGGGGCGAGGGGGAGTGCGTGGCACTCTCAGGCGCGTCGGGCGGCGGAGGGAAGCAGGAGGTGGCCGGGGCGCGTGGCCGCGCGCGCCGGGCGCGTGCCCGTCCTCCTGGCAGGGAGGAAGACGACAGGGGAGGAGGCGGTGGTGGGCTGGGCCGCTGGAGGAGCTGGGCCAGGTAAGTGGCTGGGCTTCTCTTTTTTTTATATTTCTGTTCTATTTTCTATTTAATTGCCACTGAATTCAAATTCAAACAAATTTGAAAACAGTTCCAAAACTCCCCTGGATAATTTTATGTCACTTATGGTCTACTCCTCATAAACATAAAATATCTCAGGGCATTTGAAAATATATTCATTATATATTATGAATATAACTCCAAATTCAAATAAAATATTGATTTAAAATCAGAGCCCAAATAATTCCTTAGAAATGTCCCAAAATTTTGGTTTGATTTATAACTCTTGCCAAAATTGTCAGAGCTATTTCTAGGGCATTTTGGATTTACTGATTGCAATTTTAGGGTTTCTTGCCCCTTTATTAAAATGGTTTCCGAGGCTTTCAATTTCCTCATTTCAACTTTCGGAATATAGACATGATGCACACATGAAGCTAGCCTGGAGCATTACCAGAAGCTAGGGATGTGACAGAACGGTTCTGTCCACGGGGCAATGACTGCCATTATTACGTGGGCAGAGGATGTTACTTCGTTGGCAGAGCCTCCCGTTGTGTTAGAATGTTCGGTGTTGGGCGGTGCGGTTAGGTCCGGGCTGTTATTTCCGGATTCCCCATCCCATAATACGGATGGCTTGAATAGCCTTTCCAAGAAAGTGTTGGGGGGGACTGCATCGCGCTTTGCGCCGATGCATGCCAAGACGTCTGTTGCCTAATTGTTTTCCCGGGCTATATGGTGAAATTCGAGCCCCTCGAACCGAGCTGACATTTTTAGGACGACGTTGTGATAAGCTGCCATTTTCGGATCGTTGGCATCAAAGTCTCCATTTATTTGGGATATCGCGAGGTTTGAATCCCCATGCACCTATAGGCGTTGGATGCCCATGGAGTCTGCCATCCGGAGACCATGTAGAAGGGCCTCGTATTCGGCTGCGTTGTTGGAGTCTGTATACATTATCTGGAGTACATATTGAACTGTATCTCCTGTTGGGGACGTCAGAACGACGCCGGACCTCAGACCAGCTAACATTTTGGAGCCGTCAAAGTGCATGATCTAGTTGGAATATGTGCCGTATTCTTTAGGGAATTCGGCTTCAGTCCATTCGGCGACGAAGTCGGCCAAAACTTGCGACATAATAGCTCGCCGTGGCTTATAGGTTATGTTGAACGGGAGGAGCTCAATGGCCCATTTGGCAATCCGGCCCGTCGCGTTGCGGTTGTTTATAATATCGTTAAGAGGTACTTCGGAGGCTACTGTTATCGAACACTCTTGAAAGTAGTGTCGCAGCTTCCGGGATGCCATAAACACCGCGTACGCTATCTTTTGATAATGCGGGTATCGTGACTTGCATGGAGTGAGGACAGTGGACACGTAGTAAACTAGTTTTTGAAGGGGGAATTTGTGTCCGTCCGTTTTTCTTTCGACGACGAGCACTGCGCTTACAACTTGATAAGTTGCCGCAATGTATAATAGCATTGGTTCGCCGATGTTACGCGCGGACAGGACCCGGTTTGTTGCCAATATGGCTTTTATTTCTTTGAGTCCGGCCGTGGCGGCATCCGTCCACTCGAAGTGTTCGGTGCACCGGCGGAGGCGATAAAGGGGTAATGCCTTTTCTCCCAAGCGGGAGATAAAGCGGCTTAGAGCCGCCACACATCCCATCAATTTTTGTATTTGTTTGAGGTCCTTTGGAATATCCAATTGTGGCAGAGCTCGGATCTTGGCTGGGTTTGCTTCAATTCCTCTACCGGATACAATGAAGCCCAAGAGCTTTTCGGCTGGTACGCCGAAAACGCATTTTTCCGGGTTAAGCTTATGTCATATGTTCGGAGGTTGTCGAATGTGAGCCTCAAGTCGTCTACTAGAGTTTCGACATGCTTGCTTTTGACGACCACGTCATCTACGTATGCTTCCACTATTTTGCCGATCTGGTTTGCCAGACATGTCTGAATCATGCGCTGATATGTTGCGCCGGTGTTTTTGAGCCCGAAGGGCATTGTGTTGAAGCAGAATGGGCCGTATGGAGTGATGAATGCCGTTGCGGCTTGGTCTGGCTCTGCCATCTTAATTTGATGGTAGCCGGAGTATGCGTCGAGGAAACACAATGAATCGTGTCCTGCTGTAGCGTCGATAATTTGATCGATGCGGGGGAGTGGGAAGGGATCCTTTGGGCAAGCCTTGTTGAAGTCCTTGAAATCGATGCATAGGCGCCAGGATTTGTCGTTCTTTGGTACCATCACCAGGTTTGGTAGCTAGTCCGGATGTTTTATATCTCTGATGAATCTGGCCTCCGGTAGTTTGGCTAGCTCCTCTCCCATGGCTTGTCTCTTAGGTTCGGAGAAACGCCGAAGAGCCTGTTTGACAGGCTTGAATCCTTTTAGGATGTTTAGCCTGTGCTCGGCCAGCCTGCGTGGGATTCCTGGCATGTCTGAAGGGTGCCCGGCAAAAATGTCCCAATTTTTGCGTAGGAATTCTCGTAGTGCGGCGTCTACATCAGGGTTTAATTGCGCCCAGATGGAGGCCGTTTTTGTAGGGTCCATTGGATGGACTTGGAATTTGACTATTTCGTCCGCTGGTTTAAAGGAGGTGGACTTGGATCTTTTATCGAGTATCATGTCATCCCTGTTCACCGTGGAGTGCAGCACAGTCAGTTCCTCGGCCGCTAGGGCTTCGGATAGTGCCTCAAGGGCCAGTGCGGCTGTCTTATTTTCGGCACGGAGTGCTATGTCCGGGTCACTAGCAAGAGTGATGATTCCGTTGGGTCAGGGCATTTTGAGCTTCATGTACCCATAATGGGGTATAGCTTGAAAAATTGTGAATGCCTCTCGCCCTAATAGAGCGTGGTATCTGCTGCTGAACGGGGACACTTGAAACGTGACCTCCTCAGACCAGTAATTATCCGGTGTGCCGAACACCACATCCAGTGTGATTTTTTTGTGCAGCACGCTTCCCGACTGGGAATTATTCCTCTAAAGGTTGTGTTGCTTCGCTCAATACGGCTCCAGTCTATTTCCATTTTTCGAAGGGTTTCCTCATAAATGAGGTTCAATCCACTGCCACCGTCCATGAGTACCTTGGTAAGGCGAAAGCCGTCCACTATTGGACTGAGGACCAATGCGGTTGGTGCTCGGGCTGTTCGGAATTTAGGTTCATCACTGGCATTAAATGTAATAGCCGTGTCACTCCATGGGTTTATGGTTGCTAATTGGTAGACTTCGGCAAGGCTGCGGAGTGTTCGTTTCCGCATATTATTTGATGCGAAAGTCGAAGACTGTTAATACCGTACTGGTATCCCTGGGCTGGTGCTCTATGAATTCTGGAGTTAGAAGCTCCTCGCCACTTCTGGCCACCTGCCGGAGTATCCAACATGCTCTAAGGCTATGAGTTGGTGTGGCGCCCTCTGTACTATGAATTTTACAGGGTCCATCGAGCCATCCCTCCAGTACGGTTCCATGCCCTATAGAGGGTTTTTGCTTTTTGGTGTTTAACCCAGGTGCCTGGCAATAATGTACCCTTTCATTTCGGACCGGGGTTGTATTCAGGGCCGAATTGTCCCAAAATTTTATTTCGGTTTTCCAGGCGCTTTCCATCGCACGGTACTTTCGTACTGTGGATGCCAAGTCGGCGAAGCGTGTAATTTCACGATGACTTATGGCGTTGAGGATTCCGTTGTTCCTGCCATTATTGTAGAAGAATGAAATCGCATCCTCCTCGCGGCAGTCCTCTATCCTGTTCATTACCAGGAGGAATCTGGCCCAGTAATGGTGTACTGTTTCTGCGGGCTCTTGCCGAATTTGGGATAGATCCCTTATATTTGGGTGTGCGGGTGGAATTAAATCCGGAACCTCGCCCAATCTGAGACTCAGGGGCCAAGGAGTTTCTGAACTCGGAAGCTTGGGTTCTTGGATGTTGTCCAATGAATCTAGCCCGTTGCCTGACTTTAGGTTCAGGGCTTGAGTGACGTCCTCCCATGCGCGGCTATCCGGCTTGGAGGGTTCGGGAATCCAGACATAACTAGTCCTTAAGATAGATGAAGGCTTGCCACATTGTTCCTCCACCACTGCGACATGGTGATGCAATCCAAGAGCTCGTTTAAGGAAGAGAGCTCCATCAGATCTAACTGCTCGGCGAGTTCCGAGGTGACATGGAGATTGCTTTCGATGACCCGACAAGTCATCATCGGCGCGGCAGCCAAACAAGCGGTCATAAGAAAACCGCCTAGCCGGAGAGTTTGGCCGATTGCCAAAGCTCCTTTAGCAACAGAGCCGTCTTTAAAGACGGGATGAGGCATCCTTCCTGATGGCGACAACACAGTGGAATTCTCAATGAAAGCACCAATGCCGGTGTCAAAACCGGCGGATCTCGGGTAGGGGGTCCCGAACTATGCGTCTAGGCGGATGGTAAGAGGAGACAAGGGACACGATGTTTTTACCCAGGTTCGGGCCCTCTCGATGGAGGTAAAACCCTACTCCTGCTTGATTAATATTGATGATATGGGTAGTACATGAGTAGATGTACCACGAGATCAGAGAGGCTAAACCCTAGAAGCTAGCCTATGGTATGATTGTTGTTCGTCCTATGGACTAAAACCCTCTGGTTTATATAGACACCGGAAAGGGCTAGGGTTACACAGAGTCGGTTACAATGGGAGGAGATCTACATATCCGTATTGCCAAGCTTGCCTTCCACGCCAAGGAAATTCCCATCCAGACACGGGACGAAGTCTTCAATCTTGTATCTTCATAGTCCAGGAGTCCGGCCAAAGGTTATAGTCCGGCTATTCGGACACGCCCTAACCCGGGACTCCCTCACAGGGCACCAGCCAGACTCCGGTAGAGGGATGGGTCGTGGAAGAGTGGCCCCGTGTCGGTGGAGAGCTTGGCCAACATGTCGACCAGAGTGGAGATGGGCTTGCAATTAAGCATGCCAGCTCGGTCGAGGATCTCCAAGGCGTACTGCTCCTGGGAGAGGAACAATCCGTGCACAGTTGTTGTGACGTTGACGCCGAGGAAGTGGTGCAGAGCGCCCATATCGGTCATCGCGAACTCACGATGAAGAGCCGCGATGACGGAGTTGAGCACGGTGGTGGAGCTGGCGGTGAGGATGATGTCATCGACGTACAATAGGAGGTAGGCCAGCTGGTCACCGCGCCGAAGCACGAAGAGTGACGAGTCCGACCAAGACGCGATGAAGCCCAGTGTCCGCAGGTAGGTGGTGAAGCACATGAACCACGCATGCGGCGTCTGCTTGAGACCGTACAAAGAACGGTTCAGCCGGCACACATGCGATGGCGAGGCAGCGTCGACGAACCCCGACGGCTGGTGATTATACACCATCTCGGAGAGGTGGCCATGGAGGAAGGCATTCTTGACGTCCAACTGGTGAATGGGCCATGACCTGCCGGCAGCGAGGCTCAGGACTGTCCTGATGGTGGCCGGCTTGACGACGGGACTAAATGTCTCAGCATAGTCCACGCCAGCCTGCTGTGCGAAACCCCGAAGCACCCAACGCGCTTTGTACCAAGCGAGCGTGCCATTTGCATGGAACTTGTGACGAAAGATCCATTTGCCCGTGACGACGTTTTCACCTGCAGGACGAGACACTAAACACCAACTATCATTCCGAATCAGTGCGTTATATTCCTCTAGCATGGTGGCGTACTAGTTCAGATCCTTAAGTGCGGCTCAGTAGGAGGAGGGAATTGGACTAATACTGGGAGCAGCGGCGTGAAGTACTTTTGGTTGTGCAAACCCAGATTTTCCTCGTGTCTGCATGCGACGTACGTTAGCTGGGGGCATGATCAGTATGGCATGGGGTGGGAGCTGTGAGACAGGTGGCGCGGGCGGGATGGCTGCATGGGAGCTGTCTGGGGAAGCTGGCGTGCGGGGTGGGGATGTGGGGGGCGACCTGAGGTCGGTGTCGTGGAGTGGGCCAGCAGGATCGGGACAGATGGCGTGGTCCCGATAGCGCGACGCGCAGGGAGTAAGCGGGGGCGTGTGGTCCGCAGGTGGGCTCAACGTGCGTCGTGAGGAGGGGCAGGCGGGGAGCATTGGTGGTGGGCCATCCGCAGGGCGCACGGGAGCTGAGGATGGCGCAGATCCCGCAGAAGATACCAGATGGGACTGGTACAAGGTACACGCCTCGGGATGGATAGGGGCACTGGGATTTTCTGTGGCAATAGGAAGAGGTGGAGATTGATACGTCCATTTTGCATCATGCTTTTATATCAATATTTATTGCATTATGGGCTGTTATTACACATTATATCTCAATACTTATGGCTATTCTCTCTTATTTTACAAGGTTTACCATGAAGAGGGGGAATGCCGGCAGCTGGAATTCTGGCTGGAAAAGGAGCAAACGTTGGAAACCTAGGCTGCACAACTCCAAAAGTCCTAAAACTCCACGAAACAACTTTTTGGAATTAATAAGAATTTCTGAGCGAAAGAAATAGGCCAGGGGGCCCACACCCTGTCTAGGAGATAGGCCCCCCCTATAGGGCACGTCCCTATCTCCTGGGCCCCCTGATGGGCCTCTGGCGTCCATCTTCTGCTATATCATCGCTTTTACCCTGGAAAAAATCATGGGCAAGCTTACGGGATGAAACTCCGCCGCCACGAGGCGGAACCTTGGCGGAATCAATCGAGGGCTCTGGCGGAGCTATTCTGTCGGGGACACTTCCCTCCGGGTGGGGGAAATCCTCACCAACGATCCTCTCATCGGGAGGGGGTCAATCTCCATCAACATCTTCACCAGCACCATTTCCTGTCAAAACCCTAGTTCATCTCTTGTATCCAATCTTGTATCAAAACCACAAATTGGTACCTGTGGGTTGCTAGTAGTGTTGATTACTCCTTGTGGTTGATACTAATTGGTTTACTTGGTGGAAGATTATATGTTCAGATCCTTTATGCATATTATTACTCCTCTGATTATGAACATGAATATGCTTTGTGAGTAGTTACGTTTGTTCCTGAGGACACGGGGGAAGTGTTGCTATTAGTATTCATGTGAATTTGGTATTCGTTCGATATTTTGATGAGATGTGTGTTGTCTTTTCCTCTAGTGGTTATATGTGAATGTTGACTACATGACACTTCACCATTATTTGGGCCTAGAGGAAGGCATGGGAAGTAATAAGTAGATGATGGGTTGCTAGAGTGACAGAAGTTTAAACCCTAGTTTATGCGTTGCTTCGTTAGGGGTTGATATGGATCCATATGTCTAATGTTGTGGTTAGGTTTACCTTAATACTTCTTTTGTAGTTGTAGATGCTTGTAATAGGGGTTAATCATAAGTGGGATGCTTGTCCAAGTTAGGGCAGTACCCAAGTACCGGTCCTCCCACAAATCAAATTATCAAAGTACCGAACGCGAATCATTTGAGCGTGATGAAAAACTAGCTTGACGATAATTCCCAATGTGTCCTCGGGAGCTCCTTTCTCATTATTAGAAATTGTCCAGGCTTATCCTTTGCTACATAAAGGATTAGGCCACCTTGCTGCACTTTATTTACTTTATTTACTTATTGCTCGTTACTATTTATCTTATCACAAAACTATCTATTACCTACTGTTTCAGTGCTTGCAGAGAAAACCTTACTGAAAACCGCTTATCATTTCCTTCTGCTCCTCGTTGGGTTCGACACTCTTACTTATCGACAGGACTGCGATAGATCCCCTACACTTGTGGGTCATCAAGACTCTTTTCGGGCGCCGTTGCCGGGGAGTGTAGCGCTTTGGTGAGTGGAACTTGGTAAGGAAACATTTATATAGTGTGCTGAAATTTTCTGTTACTTGTCACTGTGGAAACTAATCCTTTGAGGGGCTTGTTTGGGGTATCTTCACCCCAACCAGAAGAGCAAAGAGTTGCTCCTCAACCTACTGAACTTGATGAAAATATTTACTTTGAGATTCCTTCGGGTATGATAGAGAAACTACTAGCTAATCCATTTGCAGGAGATGGAACATTGCATCCCGATTACACCTTATCTTTGTGGATGAAGTTTGTGGATTATTTAAGCTCGCGGGTATTCCCGATGATGTTGTCAAAAGGAAGGTCGTCCGTTTATCTTTGAAGGGAGATTCAATGACATGGTATAGGCTATGTGATGATACAAGATCTTGGAATTATAAGCAATTGAAGTTGGAATTTCACCAGAAGTTCTATCCTATGCATCTCGTTCATCGTGATCGTAATTACATATATAATTTATGGACTCGTGAAGGAGAAAGCATCGATCAAGCTTGGGGGAGGCTTAAGTCAATGTTATATTCATGCCCCAATCATGAGCTCTCTCGGGAAATGATTATTCAGAATTTCTATGCTCGGCTTTCTCTTGATAATTGCAACTTGCTTGATACTTCCTGTGCTGGTTCTTATATGCTGAAGACTATTGATTTCAAATGGGACTTATTGGAAAGAATTAAACACAACTCTGAAAATTGGGTTTCCGACGATGGTAAGGAGTTAGGTATGACACCTAAGTTCGATTGCGTTAAATCCTTTATGGATACTGATGTTTTTCGTGGATTTAGCGCTAAGTATGGACTTGACTCTGAGATAGTAGCTACTTTTTGTGAATCTTTCGCTGCTCACGTTGATCTCCCTAAGGAGAAGTGGTTTAAATATAATCCTCCTATTGAAGTGAAAGTAGTTGCACCTATTACAGTCGAAGAAAAAACTATTACCTATAGTGATCCTATTGTTCCTACTGCCTATGTTGAAAAACCTCGTCTTCCTGTTAGGATAAAGTATCATGCTAAAGCTTCGACTATTGTTCGTAAGAGTTATACTAGGACTTATATACCTCCTGAGCAAATTAATGTTGAACCTAGTATTGCTATGCACTAGTAGAAAAGGGGGGATTTGTCCCGGTTCGTAAGGGCCTTTAGTCCCGGTTCATGAACCGGGACTAATGGGTCGTTACTAATACCTCCCCCCTTTAGTCCCGGTTCTAACACGAACCGGGACAGATGGTCCTCCACGTGGCCGGTGCGCTGAGCCCGGGCCGGGGGGCCTTTGGTCCCGGTTGGTGGCACCAACCGGGACCAAAAGGCATCCACGCGTCAGCATTCCAGTGGCTGGGTTTTTTGTTTTTTTTGAAAGGGGGGGGGTTGGGGGTTTTGGGGGGTTAATTTAGGTGTTTCATATATTGTGTTAGCTAGATAATTAGTAGAGAGAAGTGTCCTCTCTTATGTCCGTGCTTGGACGACGCTACGTACTATACATAGAGAGGCCCTCGACACGCTAGCTAGTAAGAAAATGAAGGGAACCATTAAGTACAGAAGTTTGTCATGCATACCGAGAGAAGTGATCGATCGACCTCTCCTTCTCCGAGAGATTGGTCGAACAACAAGTTTTCGTATTATCTATCCGACGCTACTGGCTACATACATATACAATATGTAAGATCTCTTAATTACAATCCCCTAGCAATTGAAATCAACTTCCACATGGTATTCTCCAGCTTTATTGATGACGTGGTCAAGAAAGAATCCCGCCAATTCCTCTTGAATTGCTTTCATGCGATCTGGTTCTAGGAGTTCATTCCACATCTGCCACGTCTAATTTGAAGAAGGGTATTAATGAATACATATATATGAATGAAACTCAACAAAAATGATGGTGTAATAAAATGAAATTGTGAATATTATTGCTTACGCACTTCATATTGTCTTTTAGAGTAGCCCCGCTTATTTTTCAAAGTCGCATTGTAGATGAACTCGCACACGTAGTATCCACAGAAATCATTCCCTTGTTCCTGCCACAAGCACTTTACGAGAAATAGAGGTCAATCAAACTGATAATGAAGCATTATAAATGGCATTTATGAAAGTATAGCTATAGAATCAACGGGAGATGCGCGCAACTAGTTAGCCAGTAGTACTTACTTTTGGGTATGTATATCGCAGTTCCTTCGGCAGTCCCGGAGCTTCTGCAGTGAACTGTTTCCAAACCCTGCAAGACAAAAAATAATTATTATTACTTGAGATATCAGGAAATGAACAAAAAGTTGCCGATATGTTGCGATAATGATCGATTGAACTTACTTGTTGAGCAATTTAGTCATGTCCGCATAGGATTCGGGATCTTTTCGTCTCGAGTCTAAGACGGTTACTAGTCCCCGCTCAAGCTTAATCTCCAGAAGAACATAGTGGAAGCTGCGCACGCATGCATAACTCATCAATTACATTACTATAACCTCGCTCGAGTAATAAGGGAAACCGAATATGCACACGACAGTAACACTCACTCGAAGTTGTAAGGAAAGAGTATGGTGTCTTTGTTTTGATTTTTGATCAACGATTGTAGCAAGTTGGCCTCGGCCTCTTCTGCGTGCTTTTAACAAGAAATTCATCTATGATATTTGTTCTAATGAACCCAGTATCATAAATTTCTTGTTTTCTGCACTCGACGATCTTCAATCTGCATAATATATTGAGGATAATTAATTATAAATACATGCAATGAAAGAGCCGAGCTATATATAGAGACTTAATGGCAGAAATAGTACTTACATGCAGTAGCAAAAGACCGTTAATTTATCGAGGGCCTTTTGATTGAAGAGCGCGGAGAACTCCTCAAATGGAACACACAATAGATCAGTTCCAACGAGGTCGTGCTCCTCTTTAATGTTCAGATACAAACTATTCGTCCCCCCAGACTCTTTGCACGTTTTCATGTACCAATTATGGAATCTTTGCATCATCGTTGTTAGAGATTTTCCATCTTTGACGAGAGGCTTCCCGTACTCGTATCTGTGTTCGTCCACCTCCATGAAATCAGGAAGTTGATCGCCAGGCAGGTAATCTTGTAGATTGCCATAACCGGCCACCATCCCCGGAGCATTAGCGACGATGTTGCCGCTAGACACATTGAGCGGGGGGCACGATTGGTTTGCTTGTTCGCCGAGCTGGTCAATTTTTTCGCAGCTGCTCGTTCTCTTGACCTTTGATGTCTGACAGTACTTCCTGACCGCTCCACTTGGAGATATGTCTGTTCAGTGATGTGCTCTTAGTTGGTTCTTGACGGAGACTTTGCCGGTTTCCTCAGGGCATCGAGAGTGCGCTTTGCTTTCACCGGATCTACCTTCTCCTTGGGAGGTGGATGTCTCTTTCCTTTCACCCCTTCAAAGAAGTCCTTCACGTGGGTCCGCACGATCGTCGCGTTTTCCTCCTTGGTCCTCTCGTACGGTAACTTCTCTAGAGGCTTGAGAGGTGGACCGTATCAGTATTGCCTCCCACCTCTGGTTGTGCTGCTAGACACCAGAGCTGACGGAGCGGCTGCTGCGTCTGTCTTCTTTCGTGCTTGCTTACGAGGCAGAGGAGAAGGACTATGATGCGCCGGAGCAGCCGGGGCGGCGGCAGGTCTCTTCCGCCCTTGCTGGCGAGGCGGAGAAGGAGGAGGCTGCTGGCTGCTCGGGCGCGCCTGCGCAGGCGGAGAAGGAGGCGGAGTGCCGCCACGCGCCGGAGAAGGAGGCCCAGTGCCCTGATCGTCACTCGCCGGAGGAGGAGGCGGTGGAGGACGCGGAGTGCCCTGACTCGCCGGAGGAGGAGGAGGAGGCGGAGGTGTCCAGTTCGGAAGGTTGATGAGCTCCTTCCGCCATAGGCATGGAGTCTTTAGAGTAGAACCCAACCTAGTCTCCCCTTCACCGGTAGGGTGGTCAAGCAGGAGGTCCTCAAATCCCTCCGTTATTTCATCCACCATCACCCTAGCATATCCTTCTAGAATCGGCCGGTAGTGAAAAGTTGCACCAGGTTCAGTAGGATAAACAGAGCCAACAGCCGCCTTGACCTTCAAATTCATCCATCGCGTCATAATGTGGCAATTTTGAGACTTCGTGATAGCATCCACGGGATAGCTGGCAGGAGCCGTCAAGACATTCTTCGGCTGAAGCAGCTCAGAGGAAGCCACGCTGCTTCTCCGCTGAGATGGCGGGGTAGCTTCGGGGGAAGCTTCGGCAGGTCATTTGTTGCGATCAGCTGCTTCTCGTTCCTCTTCTCGTTCCTCTAGCCCCATTACCCTGTCGTGCAACGCCTGCAGTTGGCCCTGCTCCAGTTTCTTCCTCCTCTCGTGGGTTTTGTAACCCCCTGCATCCGAAAAACCAACCTTCCATGGAATGGAGCCTGGCGTGCCTCGTGTCCGTCCAGGGTGCTCAGGATTCCCGAGGGCCATTGTGAGCTCGTCCTTCTCCCTGTCTGGAATGAATGTCCCTTGCTGCGCTGCATTGATATAGTACCGAAGCCTCTTGACCAGTATTTTCAGTTGCTCGTCCGTCCAACGGCACTTCCCTGATACAGGGTCCAAGGTTCCGCCAGCCCCGAAGAACCAAGTCCGGCAACGGTCTGGCCAGTTCATTGTCTCTGGTTCAATCGCTTTATCAAGCAGATCATTCTCAGCCTTGGACCACTTAGGCCGGGCTTTGAGGTAGCCAACTGACCCCGTGTGATGGTGAAACTGCTTCTTCGCATCATTTTGCTTGTTTGTCGCTGACATCTTCTTACTCTTTTTCGATGTCTTGTGGGCCACAAATGCGGGCCGGTGATCTTTGATCTTCTCATATTTGCCGATGAATTCTGGTGTCTCTTCTTTGTCGACAAACTTGTTCAGCTCTTTCCTCCACCTCCTGAATAGGGTTGCCATCTTCTTAAGAGCACAAGACTTGATTAATTGCTCTTTAACTGGCTTCTTCGGATCCTCCTCTGGCGGTAGGGTGAAATTTGCCTTCAGCTGAGTCCAAATATCATTTTTCCACATATCATTGACATAAGACACCTTAGGGTCTTCCTCCTTAGGCTTATACCATTGATGGATGCTGATCGGGATCTTGTCCCTAACAAGAACCCCGCACTGAGCATAAAATGCGTTCTTTGTCCGGATGGGTTCAAGCGGTTCACCGTCGGGCGCGATTGCTGTGATCTCAAACTTTTCATCCGAGCTCAACTTTTTCTTCGGGCCTCGTTTCCTTACCGAAGTTGTGCTCGATCCAGAGGGCTAGAAAAAGGAAGAAAGACGGGAGTTAATTAATATGTGTACATATACCAAAACAATGGATGCATCAATTAACTAGTCAGCGCGGGCTTAACTGATATATATATATATATACCTGGCCGGACTCGGTTCGGTCAAGGGAGAAGTCAGCACGGTCTCCTTCTTGTACCTCCATTGTGTCACCGGAGCCATCATGAACATAGCCATCTTCTTGTACCGGCATTAATGGGCCGGAGCCATCATGAACATAGCCCTCTTCTTCACCCAGTCCTTCCAGCTGACCATCGGTGTCGTTGAGAAATGACGCAACTTCATCACTTCCTTGTGCGATTATGTCCCCCAACATCGCTTCTGTTGCTTCGTCTCGGGAGTGCTCCATAGTTTTTGCAAATATTTACAACATGTCAGTTTTTATTCAAACATGGTACAGATGGATATATATTAGTGGCAAACGTAGAACTAGCTAGCTAATCACAATAAGGAATCATGTTAGTGGCCTCGATGCTGCTTCTCTAGGGTTTGGGGTGGCCTCGACACAACGCTTCAAGGGTTTGGGGTGGCCTCGACGATAATGCTCTTTTAACTTGGTAAATTTGGGTGGCCTCGAGAGAGTTAATTTGTCAGGTAGGGGCGCGATGGGAGGGGGTAGTAGGAGACCAACATCGTTTTCTCTCTAGGGTTTGGGTGTCCTCGAGAGTTTTGGTCGAGCGAGAGGGACGAGGGGGTTATCACGATCGAGAGAGGGTATATATATCGACCGCCCCTCATGTGGAAGTTATCCAGGAGGGGGTTATATCGACAATGACGCGACATACATATACATGGGAAAATAATGTTATCGGGGAGGGGGTATCAGTACCCCCCCTCATGTTGAAGTTTCTTCTTTCTCCTCTATTCTTTCTTCTTCTTATCCTCTTCTTTTTCTTCTTCTCCCTCGAGAAAGGAAAATAAGGAAAAGGAAGAAAAGAGGAAGAAGGAAGAAGGAGATCGAAGAAGAAGAAAAAGAAGGAGAGGAAAAAGGAAAATAAGAAGAGGAAGAAAGGAGAAGAAGAGGAGAAATAAATAAGAAGATGAAAAAAGAAGAAAAAGAAGAGGAGAAGAAGAAAGGAATAGAGGAGAAGAAGAAAAAATATTTCTTCCTCTCCTCTTCTTCTCCTTTATTCCTCTTCTTATTTTCCTTTTTCCTGTCCTTCTTTTTCTTCTTCTTCTTCCTTCTTCCTTCTTCCTCTTTTCTTCCTTTTCATTATTTTACTTTTTCCTCTACACTAACCTAAAACGCACTAACCTAGAATCGATATCTACTAACAACCTAAATAAAAAATTAATACATATATGAAAAAACATATATAAACAAAAAAAATGCTATGAACATTATATATTCATACATACATAGCCACATCCATTCATCATATAGCTACCACATACATATATATTTTATATATATGAAAAAAATGCAATGGACAAAAAAACACACATGTATGTATGAAAAAAAGCACTGAACACAGACCCTCGACGGCGGCGGCTCACAACTGGGGCGGCCGGCGAGGGCGACGGCGGGGGCGGCGAGGGCGTCGGCGACGACCACGAT
>NC_041385.1:21782276-21806414 GCF_002162155.2 Triticum dicoccoides
GAGGCGGCGTGCGGAAGGCGTCGGGGCGGCGAGCAGACGGCATCTGGGCGGCGGGCGGCGTCGGGGCAGCGGACAGCGTCGATCTGGGCAGCCTGGTGGCGTCGATGAGCTCGGCGTCGTCGGGCGGGCCGGGGGGCAACTGGCGATGTGTTCATCAAATTTTCCTAAGTGCTGTATATATAGAAAGAGCATTGGTCCCGGTTCGTGAAACCAACCGGGACTAATGCCTCCTTTAGTCCCGGTTGGTGCCACCAACCGGTACCAAAGGCCTCTTTTCAGCAGCCCAAAGGGCGGGAAGCGGCGGCCTTTCGTCTCGGTTGGTGGCACCAACCGGGACTAAATGATGGGCATTAGTCCCGGTTAGTCGCACCAACCGGTACCAATGCCCCCCCTTTAGTCCCGGTTGGTGCCACAAACCGGGACCAAAGGCTCCTGTGTTGCCCGCAGCGCGGCGAAAGTTTAGTCCCACCTCGCTAGTTGAGAGGGCTCGAGTGTGGTTTATAAGCGCTGTTGCGCCCACCATCTCGAGCTCCTCTCAACTGTAGGCTTTCGGGCCTAATGTGACACTATGCTGCGGTGGGCCTATTGGGCCTTCTGCGGGCCTGAATCCTGGCCCAGGTTCGGTTTCTACTCGTATTCAGGCCGTAGTGGCCCAATAGGTGACAGTTTTTTTGTTTTTTGCATTATTTATTTTCTTTTGTTTTTTGCTTTATTTTTTAATTCTTTTTGCTTTTAGTTTTAGAAAAATTATAAACTTTCTGTTAGTGCCATTAGTTTTCAAATTTGAAAACACTTTTTTTTTCTTTCTTGCTTTATTTATTTTATTTTGTTTCTAACTACAACAAAATACATATTGTTTTTTTCCTATTTTTTTGTTTTGTTTTCTGCATTATTTATTTTCTTTTCTTTTTTCTATTTTTTAATTCTTTTTTGCTTTTAGTTTTGGAAAAATTATAAACTTTCTGTTAGTGCCATTAGTTTTCAAATTTGAAAACATTTTTTTTGTTTTCTTTCTTGCTTTATTTATTTTATTTTGTTTCTAGTTACAACAAAATACTTATTGTTGCTATTTTTATTTTATTTTCCTGTTTTTTTGTTTTGTTTTCTGCATTATTTATTTTCTTTTGTTTTTTGTTCTGTTTTTTAATTCTTTTTTGCTTTTAGTTTTAGAAAAATTATAAACTTTCTGTTAGTGCCATTAGTTTTCAAATGAATTCTGAAAAAGTTGAAAGCTGGCATGGTATCATAAATTCACCCACATAGCATGTGCATGTACAAAACGGACAATGGTATCATACTCGTCTGTTATAAAGTTGGCATGGTATCATCATAATAGTTGCGGGAGAAAGTCTTCACTTTTTCTTCGCTTGTGTCATTTGCTTATTGCGCCGTAACCATGGATAATCTTCATCGTTTATCAGGATGCTGGGGTCAGCCTTGACTTTGAAGGGAGGAATTTCATGAAACTTTTCATAATCTTCAGACATGTCTGTCTTGCCCTCCACTCCCACGATGCCCCTTTTTCCTGAAAGAACTATGTGGCGCTTTGGCTCATCGTATGATGTATTCGCTTCCTTATCTTTTCTTTTTCTCGGTCTGGTAGACATGTCCATCACATAGATAACCTGTGCCACATCATTGGCTAGGACGAACGGTTCGTCAGTGTACCCAAGATTTTTCAGATCCACTGTTGTCATTCCGTACTGTGGGTCTACCTGTACCCCGCCTCCTGACAGATTGACCCATTTGCACTTAAACAAATGGACCTTAAAATCATGTCCGTAGTCAAGTTCCCATATGTCCACTATGTAACCATAATATGTGTCCTTTCCCCCTCTCGGTTGTTGCATCAAAGCGGACACCGCTGTTTTGGTTGGTGCTCTTTTGATCTTGGTCAATCGTGTAAAATGTATTTTCATTTATCTCGTATCCTTTACAAATCATAACAGTCGAAGATGGTCCCCTGGACAACAAGTACAGCTCATCACAAACAGTGTTGTCACCTCTGAGACGTGTTTCAAACCAACTGATGAAATTCCTAATGTGTTCACATGTAATCCAGTCGTCGCACTGCTCCGGGTGTTTGGACCGCAGACTGTTCTTGTGTTCATCGACATATGGGGTCACCAAGGTAGAGTTCTGTAGAATTGTGTAGTGTGCTTGAGACCAAGAATATCCGTCCCTGCATATTATTCAGTCCCTTCCAAGCGTGCCTTTTCCAGTCAGTCTCCCCTCATACCGCGATTTAGGGAGACCTATCATCTTAAGGCCAGGAATGAAGTCAACACAAAACCCGATGACATCCTCTGTTTCATGGCCCATGGAGATGTTTCCTTCTGGCCTAGCGCGGTTACGGACATATTTCTTTAGGAATCCCGTGAACCTCTTAAAGGGGTACATATTGTGTAGAAATACGAGGCCCAGACTGACAATCTCGTCAACTAGATGAACTAGGACATGCGTCATGATATTGAAGAAGGATGGTGGGAACACCAACTCGAAACTGACAAGACATTGCACCACATCACTCCTTAGCCTTGGTATGATTTCTGGATCGATCACATTCTGAGAGATTGCATTGAGGAATGCACATAGCTTCACAATGGCTAATCGGACGTTTTCCGGTAGAAGCCCCCTCAATGCAACCGGAAGCAGTTGCGTCATAATCACGTGGCAGTCATGAGACTTTAGGTACTGAAAATTTTTCTCTGCCATATTTATTATTCCCTTTATATTCGACGAGAAGCCAGTCGGGACCTTCATACTAAGCAGGCATTCGAAGAAGATTTCCTTCTCTTCTTTGGTAAGAGCATAGCTGGCAGGACCTTCATACTACTTTGGAGGCATGCCGTCTTTTTCATGCAAACGTTGCAGGTCCTCCCGTGCCTCAGCTGTATCTTTTGTCTTCCCATACACGCCCAAGAAGCTTAGCAGGTTCACGCAAAGGTTCTTTGTCACGTGCATCACGTCGATCGAAGAGCGGACCTCTAGGTCTTTCCAGTAGGGTAGGTCCCAAAATATAGATTTCTTCTTCCACATGGGTGCGTGTCCCCCAGCGTCACTCGGAACAGCTAGTCCGCAAGGACCCTTTCCAAAGATTACGTGTAAATCATTGACCATAGCAAGTACGTGATCACCGATACGCATGGCGGGCTTCTTCCGGTGATCTGCCTCGCCTTTGAAATGCTTGCCTTTCTTTCGACATTGATGGTTCGTCGGAAGAAATCGACGATGGCCCAGGTACACATTCTTTCTGCTACTTCCCAGGTATATACTATCAGTGTCAAGTAAACAGTGCATGCATGCATGGTATCCCTTGTTTGTCTGTCCTGAAAGGTTACTGAGAGCGGGCCAATCATTGATGGTCACGAACAGCAACGTCTTTAGGTCAAATTCCTCCTGTTTGTGCTCATCCCACGTACGTACACCATTTCCATTCCACAGCTGTGAAAGTTCTTCAACTAATGGCCTTAGGTACACATCAATGTTGTTGACGGGTTGCTTAGGGCCTTGGATGAGAACTGGCATCATAATGAACTTCCGCTTCATGCACATCCAAGGAGGAAGGTTATACATACATAGAGTCACGGGCCAGGTGCTGTGATTGCTGCTCTGCTCCCGAAAAGGATTAATGCCATCCGCGCTTAAAGCAAACCATATGTTCCTTGGGTCACTTTCAAACTCATCCCAGTACTTTCTCTCGATTTTTCTCCACTGCGACTCGTCAGCGGGTTCTCTCAACTTCCCATCTTTCTTACGGTCCTCACTGTGCCATCGCATCAACTCATGCTGTCCGTTTCTGAACAGACGTTTCAACCATGGTATTATAGGAGCATACCACATCACCTTCGCAGGAACCCTCTTCCTGGGGGGCTCGTTGTCAACATCACCAGGGTCATCTCGTCCCATCTTATACCGTAATGCACCGCATACCGGGCATGCGTTCAGATCCTTGTACGCACCGTAGTAGAGGATGCATGTATCTTCTGCACCTCCAATCCTAGAGGGCATACGACCTTCTTTGCTGCGTATGTACTGTCGGGCAATTCGTTATCCTTTGGAAGCTTCTTCTTCAATATTTTCAGTAGCTTCTCAAATCCTTTGTCAGGCACAACATTCTCTGCCTTCCACTACAACAATTCCAGTACGGTACCGAGGTTTGTGTTGCCATCTTCGCAATTGGGGTACAACCCTTTTTTGTGGTCCTCTAACATGCGATCGAACTTCAGCTTCTCCTTTTGACTTTCGCATTGCATCCTTGCATCGACAACGACCTGGCGGAGATCATCATCATCGGGCATATCGTCTGGTTCCTCTTGATCTTCAACAGCTTCACCCGTTGCAGCATCATCGTGCACATCGTCTGGTTCCTCTTGATGTTCAGTAGCATCACCGTATTCAGGGGGCACATAGTTGTCATCGTACTCTTCTTCTTCGCCGTCTTCCATCATAACCCCTATTTCTCCGTGCCTCGTCCAAACATTATAGTGTGGCATGAAACCCTTGTAAAGCAGGTGGGTGTGAAGGATTTTCTGGTCAGAGTAAGACTTCGTATTCCCACATATAGGGCATGGACAACACATAAAACCATTCTGCTTGTTTGCCTCAGCCAGTTCGAGAAAATCAAGCACACCCTTAATGTACTCGGAGGTGTGTCTTGAACCCTACATCCATTGCCGGTTCATCTGCATGCATTATATATAATTCAGTGTGTCAAAAATCATTACAGAACATCATGAATAGATAATTAAGTGACCAAATTAATAGAAGTTCATCATCACATTAAAACCAAAGTACATACATAGTTCTCATCTAACAACATAAAGCTCTACAGAGCATCTAAATTAATTAAACCATAAATTGAAACTATGTAAAACATTTCAATGCGAAAACAAATGCGATCATAATCGCAACCAATGTAACAACTGATCCAACGGCATAATGATACCAAGCCTCGGTATGAATGGCATATTTTCTAATCTTTCTAATCTTCAAGCGCATTGCATCCATCTTGATCTTGTGATCATTGACAACATCCGCAACATGCAACTCCAATATCATCTTCTCCTCCTCAATTTTTCTTATTTTTTCCTTCAAGAAATTGTTTTCTTCTTCAACTAAATTTAACCTCTCGACAATAGGGTCGGTTGGAATTTCCGGTTCAACAACCTCCTAGATAAATAAAATCTATGTCACGTTGGTCGGCATAATTGTCATAAACAATAAATGAACCAATAGTTATGAAAAGATAATATATACCACATCCGAATCATAGATAGGACGAGGGCCGACGGGGGCGGATACCAAAACCATCACACTATATAAGATGCAATAACAAAAGTAAGAAAATTATACAAGTATCTATATAAACATACAAGTAAGAATTTTTTTCCTTTCAGAAAGAAGATAAGAACAAGAGGCTCACACGGTGGTGCCGGCGACGAGATCAGCGCGGGCGATCGACGGCGGTGAAGTCGGGGACGACGTGAAGGACCGCTAAACCTAGACAAATATTGAGGAAAATGGAGCTTGGAGGTCGAGCTTGGAGAGGAGAAAGCTTAAGTAGTGTGGCTCGGGCATTCCATCGAACACCTCGTGTGCATAGGAGGTGAGCTAGAGCACCACAAAGCTCTCTCCTTGCCAGCTAGGAAAAACAGAGCAGTGGGAGTGTTCTGCTCGCGGGCGAGGGGTATATATAGGCAATTAATTGGTCCCGGTTCATGGCACGAACCGGGACTAAAGGGAAGCCTTTGGTCCCGGTTCAGGCCACCAACCAGGACCAATGGTGGTGGGCCAGGAGCAAGGCACATTGGTCCCGGTTCGTCCCACCAACCGGGACCAAAAGGTCCAGACGAACCGGGACCAATGGCCTACATGTCCCGGCCGGCCCCTGGGGCTCACGAACCGGGTCCAATGCCCCCATGGGTCCCAGTTCTGGATTGAACCGGGACTAATGGGCTGACCTGGCCTGGACCATTGCCCCCTTTTCTACTAGTGATGATTAAAGATCTCTTGGATGAGGACTTAGATGGGCATGTTATTTCTTTCTTGGGTGAGACTGCTAATATTGCTAGACCTGATACTAAGACACGTAGACCTATCGTAGGCATGCCTGTTATTTCCGTTAAAATAGGAGATCATTGTTATCATGGCTTATGTGATATGGGTGCCAGTGCTAGTGCGATACCTTATGATCTTTATAAAGAAATTATGCACGACATTGCACCCGTTAAATTAGAAGACATTGATGTTACTATTAATCTTGCTAATAGGGATACCATTAAACCTATTGGGATTGTTAGAGATGTTGAAGTTTTGTGTGGCAAGGTTAAATACCCTGCTGATTTCCTTGTTCTTGCTTCCCCACAAGATGCCTTTTGTCCCATGATTTTTGGTAGGCCCTTCTTGAATACTTCTAGTGCTAAGATTAATTGTGAAAGGAATATTGTCATTGTTGGCATAGATGGTATGTCTCATGAGTTCAATTTCGCTAAGTTTACTAGACAACCTCGTGAACGGGAACCACCTAGTAAGGATGAGATTATTGGTCTTGCTTCCATTGCTGTTCCTCCAACTGATCCGTTAGAACAATATTTGCTAGACCATGAAAATGATATGTTTATGAAGGAAAGAAGGGAAATAGATGAAGTGTTCCTTAAACAGGAACCTATGCTAAAGCACAACCTTCCCGTTGAAATTCTTGGGGATCTCCCTCCACCCAAGGGTGATCTCGTGTTTGAACTTAAACCATTACCTGATAATCTTAAGTATGCTTATCTTGATGAAAAAGAAATATATCATGTTATTATTAGTGCTAACCTTTCAGAGAAAGAAGAAGAAAGACTATTGAAAACTCTGAAGAAGCACCGAGCTGCTATTGGATATACTCTGGATGATCTTAAGGGCGTTAGTCCCACGTTATGGCAACACAAAATTAATATGGAGGATGATGCCAAACCAGTTAGAGATCCTCAAAGACGATTAAATCCCAAGATGAAGGAAGTGGTAAGAAAGGACATACTAGAGCTCCTTGAGGCAGGTATTATTTATCCCATTGCTGATAGTGAATGGGTAAGTCCTGCCCATTGTGTCCTAAAAAGAGAGGTATTGTCGTCGTTCCTAATGATAAAGATGAATTGATCCCGCAAAGAATTATTACAGGTTATAGGATGGTAATTCATTTCTGTAAGTTAAATAAAGCTACTAAGAAAGATCATTACCCTTTACATTTTATTGATCAAATGCTAGAGTTCAATTCTAGATGGTAATTCTGGTTTCTCTCAGATACCTGTGTCAGCGAAGGATCAATCTAAAACTACTTTTACTTGCCCTTTTGGTACTTTTGCTTATAGACGTATGCCTTTTGGTTTATGTAATGCACCTGCTACCTTTCAAAGATGCATGATGGCTATATTCTCTGATTTTTGTGAAAAGATTTGTGAGGTATTCATGGATGACTTCTCCGTCTATGGATCCTCTTTTGATGATTGTTTGAGCAACCTTGATCCAGTTTTGCAGAGATGTGAAGACACTAGTCTCGTCTTGAATTGGGAAAAGTGTCACTTTATGGATAATGAAGGCATTGTCTTGGGGCACAAGATCTCCGAGAGAGGTATTGAAGTTGACAAAGCCAAAGTTGATGCTATTGAAAAGATGCCATGTCACAAGGACATAAAAGGTATAAGAAGTTTCCTTGGTCATGCCGGTTTTTATAGGAGGTTCATTAAGGACTTTTCTAAAATCTCTAGGCCTCTGACTAGTTTATTGCAAAAAGATATTCCTTTTGTCTTTGATGATGATTGTGTAGAAGCTTTTGAAACACTTAAGAAAGCTTTGATCACTGCACCTATTGTTCAGCCACCGGATTGGAATTTACCTTTTGAAATTATGTGCGATGCTAGTGATTATGCTGTAGGTGCTGTTCTTGGGGAAAGAGTCGATAAGAAATTGAATGTAATCCAATATGCTGGTAAGCTCTTGATGCTGCCTAGAGAAATTATGCTACTACTGAAAAAGAGTTCTTAGCAGTTGTGTTTGCATGTGATAAGTTTAGACCTTATATTGTTGATTCCAAAGTGACTATTCACACTAATCATGCTGCTATTAAATATCTTATGGAAAAGAAAGATGCTAAGCCTAGACTCATTAGATGGGTTCTCTTGCTCCAAGAATTTGACTTGCATATTATTGATAGAAAAGGAGCTGAGAACCCCGTTGCAGATAACTTGTTTAGGTTAGAGAATGTTCTTGATGATCCACTGCCTATTAATGATAGCTTTCCTGATGAACAATTAGCGGTCGTCTATGCTTCTCGTACTGCTCCTTGGTATGCTGATTATGCTAATTACATTGTTGCTAAGTTTATACCGCCTAGTTTCACATACCAGCAAAAGAAAAAGCTCTTTTATGATTTAGGACATTACTTCTGGGATGATCCACACCTTTATAAAGAAGGAGTAGATGGTGCTATTAGACATTGTGTGCCTGAGCATGAACATGAACATATTCTACGTAAGTGTCACTCTGAATCTTATGGAGGACACCACGCTGGAGATAGAACTGCACACAAGGTACTATAATCTGGTTTTTATTGGCCTACTCTCTTCAAAGATCCTCGTAAGTTTGTCTTATCTTGTGATGAATGTCAAAGAATAGGTAACATTAGTAGACTTCAAGAAATGCCTATGAATTATTGTCTTGTTATTGATCTGTTTGATGTTTGGGGCTTTGATTATATGGGACCTTTTCCTGCCTCTAATGGTTATACACATATTTTAGTTGCTGTTGATTACGTTACTAAGTGGGTAGAAGCTATTCCAACTAGTAGTGTTGATCATAACACTTCTATTAAAATGCTTAAAGAAGTTATTTTTCTGAGGTTTGGAGTACCTAGATATCTTATGACTGATGGTGGTTCACATTTTATTCATGGTGTTTTCCGTAAGATGCTTGCTAAGTATGATGTCAATCATAGAATAGCATCTCGTTATCATCCGCAGTCTAGTGGTCAAGTAGAGTTGAGCAATAGAGAGCTCAAATTAATTTTGCAAAAGAATGTGAATAGATCTAGAAAGAATTGGTCCAAAAAACTTGATGATGCATTATGGGCCTATAGAACTGCATACAAAAATCCTATGGGTATGTCTCCTTATAAGATGGTTTATGGGAAAGCGTGTCATTTACCTCTGAACATGAACATAAGGCATATTGGGATATCAAAGAGCTCAATTATGACTTCAAACTTGCCGGTGAGAAGAGGTTATTTGATATTAGCTCACTGGATGAATGGAGAACCCAAGCGTATGAGAATGCCAAGCTTTTTAAAGAAAAAGTCAAATGCTGGCATGATAAGAGGATACAAAAGCATGAGTTTAATGTAGGAGATTATGTGTTATTATTCAACTCTCGTTTAAGATTTTTTGCAGGAAAAATTCTCTGAAAATGGGCAGGTCCCTACGTTATCGAGGAGGTCTATCGTTCTGGTGCCATAAAAATCAGCAACTTCGAAGGCACAAATCCGAGGGTGGTAAATGGTCAAATAATTAAACACTATATTTCAGGTAATCCTATCAATGTTGAAACTAATATTGTTGAAACTGTAACCCCTGAGGAATACATAAGGGACACTTTCCAGAATGTTCCAGGCCCTGAAAAGGTATAGGTATGTGGTACGGTAAGTAAACCGACTCCAAAACAACTCCAATGGCAATTTTTATCAGTTTTGGAATATTTAAGAATTTTAGGAAGAAAGAAGTAGTCCGAAAGGGACACGAGGGTCCCACGAGAGTGGAGGGCGCCCCCCCAGGGCGCCCCCCTTGTCTCGTGGGCACCTCGTGTGCCTCCCGGACTCTGTTTTCTTGTATGTTACATATTTTGGTCGGTAAAAATTTATTATTTATACTCCCGAAGGTTTTGACCACCGTATCACGCAAATATCCTTTGTTTTCGTTTTGAGCTGTTTCTGTTTCAGACCTAGAGCATCATGACGTCTCCAAGCGCTCCTAAGGACAAGTTTTTTGAGAGGGTTATCAAGCCCTATCTCGCGGAGGTGCTGCAACACCCTCAAACCATTGAGATGCGTGAGGGGGTGGTGCACATCCGCGATGTGGAGGGACCAAGGCGTACCAGGAGCGTGGAGACAAAACTCGAAGCCGTGGAGCAGGAAGTTTTCAAGTGTCAAGGGATGGTGCAGCGTGGACTTAACGCCAACCAGATGATGATCACGGAGTTCACCAACAACCACAAGCTAGATCCTCAAGTCATTGGGGAGACCATCTTCAAGCTTCAAGAGAAAATCGAGCACCTCCAAGCCGAGATCTATGACCTGCAAAACCAGAACTGTGAGTATGAATATAGATTCAAGCGAATGAGTTTGGCTGCAGATTTAAGGATCCCGGAGACTCGATCATCCTTTTATGATGGAGAACCTATGCCTTGGAAGACGAACGATAAGCCTACATCATCAACAACTCCTACTTCACCACCTCCGAGGAAATAATTACATGGGTATGGGCACTCCCCTTGGCAATTGCCAAGCTTGGGGGAGGTGCCCCGGTATCGTATCACCATCACACTCCTATCTTTACCGCTTTACTTAGTTCGATCCTTTTAGTAGTATCTTCATCTAGTAGTTTTCATTTCAAGTAGTTTTGAGTTTTGCATTGTGATCTCTTTATGTAATCGAGTCTGTGTGCTATCTATAATAAAGTTTAGTGTTGAGTCAAGGGCTTTGCTATGTTGCTATGATCTTGAGAAAGTAGAAAAAAAAGGGAGTTCATATTGATCTTATGGATATTGATAACTTCACACATAGAAAGTATGAGGCATAAAAATTGTTGAGAGTTGATGAACGTAGCCTTGGTCATCGTTGCAATTAATAGGAAGTGATAAGGAAAGAGGGGTTCACATATAAGTATATTATCTTGGACACCTTTTATGATTGTGAAGCACTCATTAAGTATGACATGCTAAAATAGTTGATGTTGGACAAGGAAGACAACGTAATTGTGTATGTTTTCCGACATCTCAATTAAAGTATATTGTCATTGACCTTCCAAACATGTTGAGCTGGTCTTTCCCCCTCATGCTAGCCAAATTCCTTGCACCAAGTAGAAATACTACTTGTGCTTCCAAATATCCTTAAACCCAGTTTTGCCATGAGAGTCCACCATACCTACCTATGGATTGAGTAAGATCCTTCAAGTAAGTTGTCATCGGTGCAAGCAATAAAAATTGCTCTCTAAATATGTATGACTTATTAGTGCAGTGAAAATAAGCTTTGTACGAACTTGTTGTGGAACTAATAAAAGCGACGGACTGCATAATAAAGGTCCACATACAAGGGGCAATATAAAGTGACGTTCTTTTGCATTAAGATTTTATGCATCAACCCTAAACGCGCATGACAACCTCTGCTTCCCTATGCGAAGGGCCTATCTTTTACTTTACGTTTTTACTTTATGCTTGAGTCAAGGTGATCCATACCTTTCCCTTTTTATTTTATCCTTTTGCAAGCTCCTCGTGTTTGAAAGATCATGATATATATATATATATATATATATATATATATATATATATATATATATATATCCAATTGGATGTAAGCTAGCATGGGCTATTATTGTTGGCATCACCTAAAGGTGAATACGTTGGGAGGCAACACAATAAGCCCCTATCTTTCTCAGTGTCCGGCTGAAACTCTATAACCACAAGTACTGCGTGAGTGTTTGCAATTGTAGGAGACTACGAGATAGTTGAGTATGTGAGCTTGCTGAAAAGCTCTATTATTGACTCTTTCTGATGTTATGATAAATTGCAATAGCTTCAATGACTGAGATTATAGTTTGTTAGTTCCCAATGAAATTTTTGAACCATACTTGACATTGTGAATTGCTTGTTACTTGAGCATAGGAAATCTATATATGTTGCTGTTATTAGAATGATCATGATGCCCTCATGTCCGTATTTTATTTTTATCGACACCTCTATCTCTAAACATGTGGACATATTTTTCGATTTCGGCTTCCACTTGAGGACAAGCGAGGTCTAAGCTTGGGGGAGTTGATATGTCCATTTTGCATCATGCTTTTATATCAATATTTATTGCATTATGGGCTGTTATTACACATTATATCTCAATACTTATAGCTATTCTCTCTTATTTTACAAGGTTTACCATAAAGAGGGGGAATGCCGACAGCTGGAATTCTGGCTGGAAAAGGAGCAAACATTGGAAACCTATTCTGCACAACTCCAAAAGTCCTGAAACTCCACGAAACAACTTTTTGGAATTAATAAGAATTTCTGAGCAAAAGAAATAGGGCAGGGGGCCCACGCCCTGTCTAGGAGACAGGGCCCCCCGTATAGGGCGCCCCCCTATAGGGCGCGCCCCCTATCTCCAGGGCCCCCTGGTGGGCCTCCGGCGTCCATCTTCTGCTATATCATCGCTTTTACCCTGGAAAAAATCGTGGGCAAGCTTAAGGGACGAAACTCCGCCGCCACGAGGCGGAACCTTGGCGGAATCAATCTAGGGCTCTGGCGGAGCTGTTCTTCTGGGGACACTTCCCTCCGGGAGGGGGAAATCATCACCAACATCATCACCAGCACCATCTCCTCTCAAAACCCTAGTTCATCTCTTGTATCCAATCTTGTATCAAAACCACAAATTGGTACCTGTGGATTGCTAGTAGTATTGATTACTCCTTGTAGTTGATACTAATTGGTTTACTTGGTGGAAGATTATATGTTCAGATCCTTTATGCATATTATTACTCCTCTGATTATGAACATGAATATGCTTTGTGAGTAGTTACGTTTGTTCCTGAGGACATGGAAGAAGTCTTGCTATTAGTAGTCATGTGAATTTGGTATTCGTTCGATATTTTGATGAGATGTATGTTTTCTTTTCCTCTAGTGGTGTTATGTGAACGTCGACTACATGACACTTCATCATTATTTGGGCCTAAAGGAAGGCATAGGGAAGTAATAATGTTGATAGAGTGACAGAAGCTTAAACCCTAGTTTATGCGTTGCTTCGTTAGGGGTTGATATGGATCCATATGTCTAATGTTGTGGTTAGGTTTACCTTAATACTTCTTTTGTAGTTGCGGATGCTTGCAATAGGGGTTAATCATAAGTGGGATGCTTGTCCAAGTTAGGGCAGTATCCAAGTACCGGTCCACCCACATATCAAATTATCAAAGTACCGAACGTGAATCATTTGAGCGTGATGAAAACTAGCTTGACGATAATTCCCAATGTGTCCTCGGGAGCTCCTTTCTCATTATTAGAAATTGTCCAGGATTATCCTTTGCTACATAAAGCATTGGGCCACCTTGCTGCACTTTATTTACTTTATTTACTTGTTGCTTGTTACTATTTATCTTATCACAAAACTATCTATTACCTACTATTTCAGTGCTTGCAGAGAAAACCTTACTGAAAACCGCTTATCATTTCCTTCTGCTCCTCGTTGACTTCGACACTCTTACTTATCGAAAGGACTACGATAGATCCCCTACACTTGTGGGTCATCAGAGATCGCGCGGAGAGGTCTGGAAAATAAGGGAAAGTGGGTCTCATCAAACATAACATGGGCTGATGATTACTTTGCACGTGTCTAAGTCCAGGCAGCGGTAGCCTTTGTGTTCCAGCGGGTAGCTCAGGAAAACACACCGGGTTGATCGAGGGGCTAGTTTATGTGGGCTGGTGGCGATGGTGTTGGGAAAACAGAGGCATCCAAATACTCACATGTGGTCATATGTTGGGTGGTGTCCGAGGAGGAGAAAGTGTGGAGTGGAGTAGTTTGTGGTGGAGGATGGATGCCGGTTGAAAATGTAGGTAGCGGTATGGAGGGCTTCGACCCAGAACGGAGGCGGGAGGTGCGCGTGAATGAGAAGCACACGGAGGATGTCATTGGTGGTTCGGAGGAGCCTCTCGGCTTTCCTGTTTTGAGGGGAGGTGTGAGGGCACGAGAGGCGGAAGGAGGAGCCGTGGTTTGAGAAGAGAGCGCGCAAGGAGGAGGTGAGAAATTCCCCGCCGTTGTCGCACTGCATGCATTGGATGACTACGTGGAATTGCGTGAGGACATAGGTGAAGAAGCGATGAACCGTGTCAGCAATATCGGATTTGTTACGCAATGGGAACGTCCATGAGTAATGAGAGTAGTCGTCAAGTATCACAAGGTAATACTGAAAACCAGAAAAGCTAGGAACAGGCCAGGTCCACAAATCACAGTGTACTAATTGGAAAGGCGTAGTGGTTTTTGATACAGAATGGGGAAATGGCAGCCGAGGTTGCTTGCCTAGTTTACATGATGCGTATACAATAGTACTAGGAAATTCATTATTACAGTTTGGAAGGAAATTACTAGCTAAGGCAGACACGGTTTTATTGCTGGCGTGACACAAACGGAGATGCCATAGGCCATTGCTGACGACGGAAGAGCAGCCTTGACGCCGGAGTTGGAGAAGAAGGGATAAAGATCCCCGTGGCTATCGGACCTCATGATTATTCTCCCCGTTGCTAGGTCCTTCACGGAAAAACCGAACGGATCAAATTCAATAGAACAGAAATTATCTTGAGTAAAATGACGAACGGAAATTAAATTGCGAATAATAGCGGGGGAGATGAGCACGTCTTTGAGGGAGAAATTTGAGAGAGAGGTGGAGCCGACAGCAGTAACAGGGAGGCTAGAATCATCGCCGACGAGAATGCCAGAGGAATGACGCATAGACGGGGCATGATATGAGGTGAGAGTGCTCGCCGTACCTGCGACGTGCGACATGGCGCCCGTGTAGAGGATCCAGTCGGGGGCGCCGCCGGCCTGATGCTGGTGGGCAGAGAGGTTCTGGAGGGCCGCATAGAGCTGGTTGTACTGCTCCCAGGTCGGCCCACCGGATGGAGCGGCGGCGGCCACGAGGTAGGCCTGATGAGGTGGCGGAGGACGCGGGCCAAGGACCCCCGCTGCGTTGGGCGCGGCCCGGGGGGCCGAGGTGGAGGCAGCCTCGGGATCAGTGCGTCGTACGGGGCGAAGTAGCCAGTGGGTGGCGGCGCGACGGAGCCTGGAGAAGGAGCACCACGCCCGGATGAGGATCCACCAGCATGCGTGGCACCGCCGCGGGCCTGTCCCGGTCGGCGGAGCCGCGATTGCTAGCGGGCGCAGCGACATGGCCATTGCCACGGTCCCTGGAGCCACGGTCGGAGGAGGAGCCGGCCCCCTGGCCGATGGTGAGGGCGGGCGGTGGCCACGGGACGTCTATCGACGCGAGCGCACTTGTTCGAAGAGATCTCCTCCATGAGCAGGCGAGAGTGCGCCTGCACAAAGGTGGGAAACGGCAACTGCATGGGGAGGAGGGTCGCCATGACCTAGAAGCGCCAGTTGAGACCGCGGATGAGCTGCAGGGTGAGCGACTGGTTGGTGACGCGTTCGCCCACGTCCTCGAGGGCGTCAGCGAGGGATTTGAGGCGCCGACTGTATTCGGCAATGGAGAGATCCCCCTGAACGACGTTCCAGAACTCGGCGCCGAGGACGACGACGCGCCCCGGCTGGTTGTCCATGAAGAGGACGTGCAGCTGCATCCAGATGTCGTGGTCAGTGCTGCCGGGGAACGCCACGGCATCCATGAGGTCGTCGGCCGCGACGCCCTGCAACCGCAACACCATGGACAGGTCGTCGTTGTGTCACACCGCGCTCTAGCCTAGCGGCTCGGCGGCGATGTCGAGGTGATGCTGAACCTCGTACTTGCATGCAATGATGTAGAAAAGTTGACGCCAGCGGGAGCAGTTACCAGACTCGAGTTGGATCTTGGTGGTGAAGTAGTGCGCAATCGAGGGAGGAAGGCCGATGGACGAGGAGGGGCCGGCGTCGGAGGTGCCGGGCCTGAGGAGTGGAACGAGCGCCCTGCCCTGGCCGCCAAGTGCGAGGCGCGAGGCAGGAACACTCCCAGCAGTGCGGAGGACGCCCACGGGTGTTGAGGAAGAGGACGGCACCGCAGCGCCTTCAGGAACGGGCGCCTTGCCCCGATCGCCGAGGTGGGCGCGGCGGGTCGGGGGAGTAGTCGGGGCGGTGGCGACCGCGGCGGCGGGCGCGGTCTGGGAGGAGGCGGCGGTGGAGATGGGGACGGCGGCGATCGGAGCAGATGCCGGCGCGTCGAAGTCCACCGAGCGAGTGCGGGGAGAAGGCGATGCATAGCGGAAGCGGGGAGGAAGAGGAGGACCGGGGGTGCTTGCGTCTGATTCCAAGTTGAGTTATGCAACACTCACACACTGCGTGTATTCATTGCTTCAGGAGTACATATAGACAGATTACAATGAGGGAAAGAGAGCAGTGGATCGTGGGATGCAACGGCAAGAGCCGATAGTGATAACTATGCACGTAGGGCAGGTGGCCGTTGGGCAGCCTGCGGAATGGGTCTTGCCGTCAGCCACGCGAGATGCGAGGAGTGGGCGTATTCCAACACCGTGTTACGAGCCGATGGATCGACTTCAGATAAGCTTCCTCGTACCTATAAGGGGGTGATAGATAAAACTAATTAGTGTATCATGCGATCAAGAATGAAATATTAGTCAAGGGATACCCTTTGGCAAAGGTCACTCCCATCTTGTCAGAGGCTGACAAGTGGCACTTGTTACAATCCGGAAGTTTTCTTTTTTCGTAGATTCATTTTTTCAAAATATTTTATCTCTTGAACTGTGCGTTTAAATCTTAAACCAATTTCATCGTTGGATTTCTTCGGTCCAAATCTTCGATACTAGAACACATGCTAATAGGTTTTAAAGAAAAAATTTCACGAAAAAACTCAGAGATAGAAGCATGTTTTTTTACCTTTTCCCCTTTTTGTGAAGCAAAGAGGTGTGCCTCCACGAGATTCAAATACGTGTTTTTCGTGGAAGCAAAAATGAAAAAGGAAAACGATACTTTTTTCCTTTTCCGAAGATGCACAACTGAAGCAAATATGTGCTTCTCGTGAAAGCATAATTGTTTCACAAAAACAAGAAATTCATGATTTTTTTTCTTTGAAACATAGTGAAACCAGGTGTAAACCGAAAAGCCAAAAAACCTAGAAAACACTCGTCTCAAACACGAAAACATGTACAGAAAATTTTAAAAAATGAAATTCAGAGGAAGCGCCCACCATGGGCAACCCGGCGGCAGCTGTACGCACCTTTTGGCGTGCTCTTAGCCCACAAAAGTGATCCTTTGTTTTATTTTTAATTTTGAGATATAAGTGATCCTTTAGTTAGTTGCCGAAATTACTAATTGAGGAGTACTCATTTTAAAGATCACTCCCATCTCCTCAGATTGTGACAAGTGGAGTGCTACATGTGCGCCACTTGTCGCAACCTGGGATTTTTCGCTTTTTTCGTAGATCTGTTTATTCAAAACATTTTATCTCTTAAACTGTGCTTCCAAATCTCGAACCTCTTTCACTGTTCGGTTCCTCGCGTTGAGATCTTCAAAACTACTCCCTCTATCCCAAAATAAGTGACTCAAGTTTGTAGTAACATTGTATTAAACCTAGTACTAACTTGGGTCACTTACCTTGGGAGCAGGGAGTATATCCCATGTTGATAGGTTTTGATGAACTTTTTTTCACGAAAAAAGGACGAAAAAAGTGAACCGGGAGCACAGGTTTTTTCCCTTTTCAAAAAGGCACACCTGTACCTCTCGCGAAAGTAAAATCGCGCCTTTCGCGGAAGAAATAAAAAAACGCATTTTTTAACGCAAAATTTCTTTTTACCCAAAAACTAAGGAAGACCGTTGGAAAACCAAAACATAAAAAAAAGGGGAAAACCGTATGAAAAGACGAAACCGCGTGCGAAAAAATAAAAGGAAAACAAAATCCGAAGAAAACGCCCAGAGCGCGACACGTGGCGAACGGCTAAGATCGCGTCAAGTGGCGCTGAAGGAGCGCTCGTCAACTACTTGCTCAACAGGCAGGCTATTTTTAGATACGTGGCTCAAAAACAAGCCCAATAGAGAGGCTAATTGCGGACTAATTGCAGGCCCAACACGGCCCAATTTTTCTAAATTGGCCCAAGTGATTAAAAAGGGTCCAACAGACATACAAAACGGTAAAATACTACAAAACAATTGAAGATGCGGGGGATCAAACCCCGTGCCTCGGGCATGCAAAGCGGGCGCTCTACCATTTGAGCTACATCCTAATTGATGCCATGATGCGCTTAAACCTTTTGATTATCGTTAAGCACATCCTTAATCCCAATGAAATGGTAATCAGAGGAACATTACGGAAGTGGATCCTCTAACATTAAGAAGAAAAGTCGCTTAAGCTACAGTGGAATCTAGTGCAAAACAAAGAAGGAAAGTCGTATTTAGCTACTGTAACAGGTTATGTATGTGGTTATTGTTCATGTAAATAAATTTAAAATTAATTTTATTACATCATAATTTTGTTTGTATGTATTTTTTATAAATGTATACAATAGATTTGTAATTTGCAAATTAAATCAAGTCGTTCTAGCCTTAATCATATGGATGCGAAGGAGGGAAGTTAGGGAATTATAGCTTATGTGACTTTTCTTCTTCATGTTAGAGGATCCACATCCGGGTAGTACTGGCATAGGAATACACACTCCAAGAGTGAGTGTGTGTAAGTATTATCTAGTAAATTTTGTTCTGGCAATTGTTACTACAAAACAACCCCCGATTGTTCTCTAGTATGCCGACGACACTCTAGTCATCATGCGTGCGTCCGTTGATGTGGCGGCGCGTCTCCCACTACTAGAAAAAAGGCTATAGCTAATATCGACATTAATGGCGCACCACGTATGTGGTGCGCCACTTCTATATATAGCAGTGGCGCATCATATATAGGTACGTCATTAGTGTCCATATCACTAATGGCGCATCACACCTACGGTGCGCCACTACTAACAATTTTTTTTAAAACTAGTAATAGCGCACCACACACTTTGTGCGCCACTACTAACAAATTTTCTTTTACTTTTTTTTTCAAAACTAGTAATGGCGCACCACAACCATGATGCGCCACTACTAACAATTTGTTTTTCAAAACTAGTAATGACGCACCACGACCAAGTGCGCCATTAGTAACCAGGGTTACTAATGGCGCATTCTAGGAGGTGCGCCATTGGTAACCTGAGAGCAGCTAGATATTTTGGACAGCTACCTACCACACTCACTTTCCCCACTTCATTCTCTCCACCTCCTCCTCCAAGCTTGTCTCGGTTGCCTCCTCCTCCTCACCTCATTTGCACCATAGATTCACCCAAATTAAGTGGTTAAATTTTCTTTTTTTGATAGGTAAGTAAGGGGAAAGCTTTCTTTATGTTCTAGATCTACTTTTTTCTCCCTCCAACAACGTGCTCATGCACTTTTTATGGCCTGGATCTACGTATGTTTGTGGTGTTGCATATGTTTGTGTTTGTAGGTACCGGTATTTGAAATGCGATAGTTGCCAATATTATTGCCGGAATGTTGAATCATTTCCTTTTCGGTGAGAATTTGGCACTATGCATTATTTTTGGTCCTATTTTTAGGCAAAGTCATGCCAAAAAAAATTGGTTCTAAAATATCGTTTTGCTCTACCCCGCAGGCGACCATGGTCCGCACGATGACTGAAGGCATCGTGAATAGGTTTTTGAGCTCCGCGAAGGCTGAGATGCTTCAAAAGAATGAGACGGAGATAAGATGTCTGTGTCGAAGATGCAAGCTGAAGAGCCTTATGGACCCGGATTCCGTACAGGTGCGAGACCACCTGCTCTTGTGTGGTTTCATGGATGGCTATCGGTGCCAAGGTGATGAAGATGATTATGAAGTCGTCCATGGGGGTCGGGCAAGAAATGAGGAAGGGCAGCAAGACAACCGCGGCGAGGGCGGGCGAGAAGACGAAGAATCTCCAGGACATGATCACGAAGTAGATGCAGTACACAGTCATCATGTAGAAGATGCCGGACATGATGATGAGGAAGATCAACACGAAGGTCATGATCATGAAGATGAAGATGCCGGAGTAGACGACGATGGACCATCGATGGGATGGGTGCAGTACCCTCATATTCAAGAGCTGCTTCTCAAGCAGACGGATGACGCAAGAGTTGCCGCCCAAGAGAAAGCCAAGATGGATCAACTGGAGATAGACGCGGTTATTCCATTGTATGAAGGATGCAGGCCCGAGGATACCCTCCTGAAAGTAACGCTCATGGCTCTGGAGATGAAGGTAAAACACAAAATGACCGACGCATGCTTCGACGAGAACATGTCATTCTGGCACGAACGTCTTCCCAAGGGGAACAAGTGCCCGACCAGTTTCGAAGAAGCGAAGAAAATCGTGTGTCCTCTGGATTTACCGCGCGTGAAATACCATGTGTGCATGAACAATTGCATCATTTATCGGGACGAGCACGTGGAGTCTACCATATGTCCGGTGTGCGGCGTCACTCGATACAAGAAGAGGAAGAAAGCTCCTCGAAAAGTGGTGTGGTACTTTCCGATCACTCCTCGTCTGCAGCGGTATTTCGCAGACCCTAAGGTAGCAAAGCTCCTGCATTGGCACGCGGATAGGGAGGAGAAGAAGCGAGAAGATGACGCAAATGATCCGGAGATAAATAAAAAAGACAAGATGCTGAGTCACCCTAGGGATGGGAGCTAGTGGCAAGTGCTGAACTTCGACCACCCAGAATTTGGGAAGGATCCAAGGAACATTGTGCTAGGCGCAGCACCGATGGAGTCAATCCGTTTGGCAGCCAGAGAAGCACACATAGCACCTGGCATGTGTTTGTGTGGATGTACAACCTTCCCCCCTGGTTGTGCATGAAGAGGAAGTACATTCACATGAGTATGCTAATTGAAGGGCCGAAACAACCAGGGAACGACATCAATTTGTATCTGGGGCTGCTGAAAGAGGAGCTAGACACGCTGTGAAAACGCCAGCCAATACGTGGGACGCCGCACAGAAAGAATATTTCCCTATGAGAGCCGCACTGCTCATGACGGTGCACGATCGACTATCTCGGTTACGAATATCTCGCGGGGCAGGTGGTCCACTGATTTTCTGGATGCGTCAGGTGCATGGATGACACAACGTATCGCCAGCTAGATAGAGATCCCGGGACTTTGAAAACCGTGTTCATGGGACATCGAAGGTGGCTTCGCGATGATGAACCGTGGAGGAAACGCAACGATCTGTTTGATGGTGAAACCGAACCCCGAAGACGCCCGCGTACGAGGAGCGGCGAGGAAATAGACGAGCTTTTGAAAAATTGGAAAGAGTGCCCACCGCCGGGAAAGAAGCGATAGGCGCCAGAGCCGCTGCTGAAGGTATGGAAAACGAGGTCTGTTTTCTGGGACTTGTCGTACTGGAAGATCCTCCGTGTGCCTCACAGCCTTGATGTCATGCATATCACGAAGAACGTGTGCGAGAGTCTGCTTGGTACCCTGCTCAACATGCCAGAGAGGATCAAAGATGGGCCAAAAGCAAGGGCAGACTTGAAATCAATGGCCATCGGGGTGGAGCTTCACGCTAATGATGATGATGATGATAATGATGATGAGGCGAAGGACACGGAAAGTCGTTGCAAAAGCAAAAAGTCCAAGAAGATCGGAAATGACTACCCTCCCGCGTGCTTCACTCTAAGTCAGGAGGAGATCGAGCAGTTTTTCACCTGCCTCGTGGGAGTAAAACTTCCTTACGGTTATGCGGGGAAGATAAGCAGATACCTAGACTCAGCGAAGCAGAAGTTCAGGGGATGAAAAGTCTCACGACTGTCACCTGCTGATGACGCAGATACTTCCAGTTGCAATCTGTGGGATCATGGACGCGCACGTCCGTGAAATGCTATTTGGCCTATGCAACTTTTTCGATGTCATCTCTCGGAAGTCGGTTGGCATGAGGCAACTCAAAAGGCTACATGAAGAGATCGTGGTGATACTATGCGAGCTTGAGATGTACTTCCCGCCCACATTCTTCGACGTTATGCTGCATCTGCTGGTCCATATCATGGAGGATATCATCCAACTTGGGCCGACGTTCCTGCACTGCATGATGCCGTTCGAAAGGTTGAATGGTGTCATCAAAGGATACGTTCGCAACATGTCACGTCCAGAGGGAAGCATAGCCAAGGGCTTTCTGACCGAAGAGTGCATCTTCTACTGCATGAATTATCTAGGCATCGAGAACCACGTTGGTCTGCCGTCAATAGGCACCTCGGCAGGCTCGCCGGATGGGGTCACCGCGAGGGTCGCTGTAAAATGCATGTCGACTTCAAGGGTCGCCTCGCCGACTTTGAAAGAGCAAACCTAGTCGCGCTACAACACATAGACGTGGTCGATCCTTGGGTGGTAGAGCACAAAACCTTTATTGAGAAGAGGTACAATGACTGAGGCCAACAGAGGACGGACGGAGATATAATCAAAGAGCACAACTCATGTTTCACGCATTGGTTCCAGGAGAAGCTTCTGTCGTACCCTTTACATGAGGATTCTTCCGCGGAAGAAAAACTCATATTCGCCTTGTCACAGGGCGCCGAGCACAACTTGATGTCCTATGAGGCGTACGACATCAATGGCTACACATTCTACACCGAGGAAAAGGACATGAAGAGCGATGATTATCAGAACTCCGGGGTAACCTATGGAATCCTACACCGGTAACGACAAGGACAGATACTATGGAAGGATCGAGGAGATCTGGGAGCTGAGCTACGCTGGAGAGAAGGTCCCGATGTTCCATGTCAGATGGGCCAAGAGCGTCCTAAAAGAAGACCGGTATTTCACCACCATGGTTATAGCTAAAGCCAAATCCAAGACCGTGGGAGAAAACGTCACCGCGAAAAATGAGCCATGGTACTGGCTTCCCAAGTGGACCAATGCTTCTTCATTACCGACCCGTCAAAGCCCAGTCGTGTTGTCGTGAGGAGAGGAAAAAGGAAAATCATCGGAATTGATGGAGTCGCCAATGAGCAAGACTTAGACAAGTACGGCGACCCGAAGATGGAACATGACGACGACGATGAAGTACCATACACCACAAGAAGAAGCAGGACCACCCTACCTAAAGGACGTCCGTTCGAGAGAAGAACTCCATTTGCAAAAAAGAAGGGCACAAGAAGATTGTGAAAAGATAGCTAAGATCGAATCACGACGTGTCGGCCGTGCGTGTGTGTGTGTGTGTGTCAGTGGCAAGCTCAATTGTGTGTGAAAAGATAGCTAAGATTTCAACCATATCATCGATCTAATTCTAAATCTTTGCGCAATGGTTTAAATTGTAGTCTTCATTTCTCGATTGTATTTCGACATATATGGAAATGGCATTTCTTCTGTTCTTGTCCTCTATCCAGTAACCTCTTTTGTTCCAAACAGTGGGGATTAATGTTTTCTTCTGGTATTTTAATTGTTTTTATTTATGTTTATTCTGGTAAAATTAAAAAAAAGTTAGTAATGGCGCACCAGGAGAAGGTACTTATGGCGCACCCCTAGGAGGTGCGTCATTGATATACCAATTTTTATTTATGTTTATTCTGGTATTTTATTTTTTAGTGTTCCTTTTCCTGCTTAAATTTGCAAACATTTTTTGAAAATGCAAAAAAATTTCTAACTCACGAAAAGTATTGAATTTGTTAATATTCTTTGAACTCATGAATATTTTTCAATTTCATGGGCACTTTTTGTATTCATGAATATTTTTTCAAATTTGATGATATTTTTTCATATTCATAAATGTTATACCAATTCACAAATGTTTTGCAACACAAGTATTTGAAAATTAGTAATAACTACTTATATCCTAATATTTTAAAATTTATGGTCATTTTCTAAAAGAATATTACATGCAACTAAAAATCAAAAAAAAGTTAGTAATGACGCACCAGGGGAAGGTGCGCCATTGCTATCACGGTGCTTATGGCGCACCCTAAAAGGTGTGCCATTGCTAACCCTCCCCCACTCCACTTTCTCCCCTCTCCCTCTGGCCTCTCTCCCTCCCTCGCCAAATCCACCTCGCCCCACACCTAACCCAACGACCCCAGCGGGAGCACAACGCCGTCCGCCCGCGCCCGCTCCATCATCGCCGCCCTGCCTCCTCGGGCCCCCTCCCCACTTGCCCCCTCGCGCTTCCCCTCGCTCTCTCCGCCCTCTTCTCCCCCCCAAAGCCCATA
>NC_041385.1:21806687-21807530 GCF_002162155.2 Triticum dicoccoides
CATAAAGCCTCGCTGCCGTCGCCCCGTCCCGGACAACCACCTCGCTCCGATGCCTCAACCTTGCAGTCAGCGCCGCCACAGTCCATAGGCGTCAGCCCGTAAGCTATCTCCCTCATTCCCCATCTCTTCTTGATTCTAGCGTGTAACGCCCCGGATTCGTTGCGCCAGGTGTCTGCCAGTTATTTGCCGTCCTTGCCATGTCATTTGCTTGCGTGTTGCATTTTATCATGTCATCATGTGCATCTCATTTTGCATGCGTGTTCGTCTCAGGCATCCGAGCCTTTCTCTCCTTGTCCGTTTTGCCATCCGGCACTCCTATGTCCTCCGGCGTTCCCCTTTTGTCTCCTGTTGTGAGCGGGTGTTAAACATTCTCGGAATGGCCCGAGGTTTGCTAAGCAGCCTTGGTACACCACTGGTAGACCGCCTGTCAAGTTTTTGTGCCATTTTGAGGTCGTTTGATACTCCAACGGTTAACCGGGTAACCATAAAGCCTCTTTTGTTGCAGCCCAACACCCCCTCCAAAGTGGCCCAAAGCCCAGCAAACTCCCCTCCATGCTCTCGGTCGTTCGATCACGATCGTGTGGGCGAAAACCGCTCCTCATTTGGACTATCCTAGCTCCCTATGCCTATATAAACGTCCTCCCTGTCCATTTTCGCGGATCAAACCCTAGCAAACTCCTCCCCGCGCCGCCGGACATGTCCATCCGCGCCGGACATGTCCGCCGGACACGTCGCCCGAACCAATCACGACGCGCCACATCGCCTTCCCCGCCGCCTCATCCAACCAGCCCTCGCCACCTGTCCTCGCCGGTGTCCTCTCTCTCCGCGCGCCGCCGCAGGCCC
>NC_041385.1:21808053-21814998 GCF_002162155.2 Triticum dicoccoides
CCCGTCAGCCGCCCGCCAAGCCCGCCGCGGCCCCGCGCCCACTCCGCCGCCCATCTCCCTCAGCCGACCCGCCGCCGGCCACCGGTCGCCGGTCCCCGCCGCCGAGCCTCGCCGCGTCCCCGCGCCGCCCGGGATCTCCGCCGCCGATCCAGTGCATCCGCCGCCTTCGCCTCGACACCGGTAGCCGCGTGCGCCGCCGGCCTCGCCCCCACGGACGCCATCGCGCCTCCCCGCGCCTCATCGCAAGACGGTCGCCTTCCGACCTCCGCCGTCACCGGATCCGGAGCCCCCGCATCCGGATCTCCCCATCCTCGCCGTCCTCCGGCCGTCCCACCGCCGGAGCGCTGCCCTACCCTGCCGGAGTAGCGCCGCCTCCCCTGCTCCTCCGATCCAGGCGGGATCGAGGAGGAGGCCGAGCTCGTCCGCACGTGGGCCCCGCGCCTCCAAGGCCCAGCCCCTTCCGATCCAGCCGGCCCAACCTCCCACGCGATCTGGGCCAGGCCCGCTAGGTGAGCTCCTATTTGCGTAAATCCCGCCCTGGGCGTCGTTTAGTATTCTATGCACGTCCTGTTTTTTTCAGAAAAACGACCAAGTCCCCAGAGATCATAACATTTTATACACCTGTTCATAGCATCATAACTTGATGCATACTGCTCCGTTTCGTGCGTGTAATATGTCAAATTGTTCGTATCAATGAGTACTTCATTTCATTCCATTGCGTCACGTTCATTTGAGTTCATCTTGATGCCCGAATCATCGTTGCAAGAGTGCATGTTGCTGTTAATCTGCTGAAACTGTTATAACATGCCCTTTTGTCATTTTTGCCATGTTTGATGTGTGCATACTGTGAGCTTGATGTCTACATGTGTTTTGATCTATGCCATGCCATCTTTCCAGGGGTGTATGCCATGTATTTTCGTGATCAATGTGGTGACTAGCACAAACATGTAAACTAGGCCTCATGATGTTGCTGATTTCAGTCCCTATTCTGCTGTTATTTTTATGCCATGTAAACTTGATGCTACAGAGAGATCCATGCTTATTTTGAGATACTTCAGTAAGGATGTTTTGTACATATGGTTATGAGCTATCCATCCATGCCCCTGGTTGCATTTATAGATTGCTGTAGATTGTTCATATCTTGTTCCAAACTTGCTAAATGATGTTGCTGTCAGCCTGTTAACATGAAGTTCAATGTTTCCATGATTGTTGTTAGTTATACATGCACCCTATGAACTTGCTCTTGCCATGCTTAGCTTCTTAAACATGTCTTCTTACTGTTGGTTGCCTTGCCATGCCATGTATTGCTCTGTGGTGAGTGGTTCAAGCTCACCAACATGCCTACTTATTGTTGTTCCTGCCATGTATGAATCTGTCATATAACTTGCTATGTTTACATGGATGCCATCATATTTTCTGTGCCTTTTTGGCTCATGGTCAATAAGGGACTTTTGTTCTATGCATTTAGTAGTATCATGCCATGCCTTTGTTTTCCATAATAAGTTTCTGTAACATGTTGTTTGATAGCTGTAAACATTGCAACCTGATGTTATTTTCTGCAAAGTCTGAACTGTTATTATTTCCAATCTGGCCCTGTGTGTTTGAGCATGTTCTATTGATTTCTAGAGATAGCTCAGTGTTCATGTTTTGTTATGCTTTACCTGTACATCATGACCATTCCTTTTGTTTTCTTGTTGAGGTCCTATAGCATGTTGTTTTGATTCTTCCAAGATGCCTAGTTGCAGTTTTGCACAGCTTGTCCTTTAAACTTGTTTCATGTGTGTGTGTTGAACCGTTGCTCCGTTTGAGTGTGCTCTATATGATACTTGCTTGATTTTGCATGTAGTTTCATATTATCATGTTGCATCCATGTTTTGAGGTGTTTGCTTGATGTTTATATGCATTTTGCATCAATGCCATGTTTAACTTGTTTTGCTCATATCTTCTAGGCCGTAGCTCCGAATTAAATGAACTTTATATGTAACTTGACTAGAATCTCGTGTAGATCATCGTGGTGCATCTTGACTTGCTGTTTAACAACTTGAACATAAGGTTTATTCAGATCTGGACCAATTTTGAAATTTGCATATGAGGACTTACCGGAATTGTTATATGGTGTTCCCGGCCTCATTTAAACTTGCCTTGATGTGTTGCTCTCGTTTGCATCGTCTCTTGCCATGAGTAGCTTCATGTAGCCTTTGTCATGCGTCATGCTTGTTGTGCATCATGCCTTGTTCATGTGTGGTGTGTTTACCATGTTGTGTGCTTCTTCTCGATAGTTCCCGTTTCATTGTGATCGTGAGGATTCGCTCATCTACGCTTGATTCTTCTTCGTGGCTTCATCCGTTCGTCTTCTTCATGGACTCGTTCTTCTTCCTTGCGGGATTTCAGGGAAGATCACCGCTACCCTGGATCTCACTACTATCATTGCTATGCTAGTTGCTTCATTCTATCGCTTTGCTGCGTTACCTATCTTTTGCTCCTCAAGCCTCCCAAATTGCCATGAACCTGTAACCTTTGACACCCTTCCTAGCAAACCATTGCTTGGCTATGTTACCGCTTTGCTCAGCCCTCTTATAGTGTTGCTAGTTGCAGGTGAAGCTGAAGATTGCTCCATGGTGGACAGGATTATGTTGGGATATCACAATATCTCTTATATTATTAATGCATCTATATATTTGGTAAAGGGTGGAAGGCTCGGCCTTATGCCTGGTGTTTTGTTCCACTCTTTTCGCCCTAATTTCCGTCATACCGGTGTTATGTCCCGGATTTTGCGTTCCTTACACGATTGGGTGATTTATGGGACCCCCTTGACAGTTCGCTTTGAATAAAACTCCTCCAGCAAGGCCCAACCTTGGTTTTACCATTTGCCTCACCACCACCTATATTTTCCCTTGGGAGTAATTAACCCGAGGGTCATCTTTATTTTAGCCCCCCCTCCCCCCCCCGGGCCAGTGCTTGTCTAAGTGTTGGTCCGAACCGGGCAGACTGCGGGGCCACCTCGGGGCAACTTGAGGGCTGGTTTTACTCGTAGGCTGACCTATCGGGTGTTGCCCTGAGAACGAGATATGTGCAGCTCCTATCGGGATTGTCGGCGCATCGGGCGGCTTTGCTGGTCTTGTTTTACCATTGTCGAAATGTCTTGTAAACCGGGATTCCGAGTCTGCGGGTCTTCCTGGGAGAAGGTATATCCTTCGTTGATCGTGAGAGCTTATCATGGACTAAGTTGGGACACCCCTGCAGGGTATAATCTTTCGAAAGTCGTGCCTGCGGTTATTGGCAGATGGGAATTTGTTAATGTCCGGTTGTAGATAACTTGACACCAGATCCGAACTAAAACGCATCAACCGTGTGTGTAGCTGTGATGGTCTCTTTTCGGCGGAGTCCGGGAAGTGAACACGGTTTTGGGTTATGTTTGACGTAAGTAGGAGTTCAGGATCACTTCTTGATCATTGCTAGTTGACGACCGTTCCGCTTGCTCTCTTCTCGCTCTTATTTGCGTATGTTAGCCACCACATATGCTTAGTCGCTGCTGCAACCTCACCACTTTACCCCTTCCTTTCCCATTAAGCTTTGCTAGTCTTGATACCCATGGTAATGGGATTGCTGAGTCCTCGTGGCTCACATATTACTACAACAATAGTTACTAGTACATGTTTTGCGATGATCTTGACGCGAGAGCGATGTTTGCTTGTTTTGGAGTTCTTCTTCTGCTTCTTCTTTGATCAGGGGATAGGTTCCAGTTCGGCAGCCTGGGCTAGCAGGCTGGATGTCGTCTGAGTTTCTGTTTGTGTTTTTCATCCGTAGTCGGATGGTGCTCTTATGTAAGATGATGTTGTATTCGTGTGGCATTGTATGCCTTATGTATGTATCCCCATCTATTATGTAATGTTGATGTAATGATATCCACCTTGTAAAAGCGTTTCAATATGCGGGTCTATCCTTGGTGGGACCATCGAGTTCCTTTTGGATAGGGTCGCATATTGGGCGTGACAAGTTGGTACCAGAGCCTCGACCGACCCTAGGAGCCCCCTTGATTGATCATGTAGTTTGGCCGTTGTTGAGTCTAGAAGAAAACTGTTTTCAGAGTCTAATTATATCGAGAGTAGGAATTCTTTTTAATCCTCATCCTCTTCGTCGCTCTGGTGAGGAATCTTGTCGTAGGTGTTTTGAATTACTCCTCTTCCCTTCAAATTTTCTTTAGGATCATGCAGTTTGTTTTCCGGTCGTTGGTTCTCATCTCTTTTGATCCGGTGCATTTCTCGTCAAGTTGACTCGAACCTCTTCATCTTTTCCAAGTTCAATCCTCAGTTGTTTTCTTTTCCCACTTGCCCACCCTTCTTCTTCTCGGAACCGGAGTCCGTAATCGAGTATCCATCCTACTCGTGCGAAGTTTTTGCTCTTTTTCCTCAATGATTTCAACCGGTGTTTTCTCTTCAAGATATTCGTCGTTTCCCCTTCCAAGTTGCCTTTGTTTTTCCCGCCCTCCCACCCTTTTTCTTCCCGAAGCCTGAGTCTGTTTCGACCATCTATTTCATTCGTGTGGAGCCTCTTCAGTCTTCCCTAAAGTATTTGAATGGGTGAATTCTCGTCTTGTTTGTCATTCTCCTTTTCTTTCCGATGGATTCAATTCAAGTTTTTCGGGTTGATCACATTCTTTTCCTTGGATCAAGTGTTTTCCCTGCTCGTTCGCCTCTCGCCAATTTATCCTTCCGGAGTGTTCAAGACATCTCAGGAGATTCGTCTGTGTTCCAATTAATTCGAGGTTGTCACCTCATTCAAATATTTCAATTGTTTCGGTGCATCATCTATCTGTTCAACAATCCTTTTCAACGGTGTTTTCTCTTTAGTGGGCCCTAACCCACAGGTGTTTTCCCAGGATCTTACCTGACTCTTCTAATTATTCCGGAGCCATTCTCAAATTCTTTTCAAAGTGTGACGTAAGTATGATTTTCATCAGTCAGATCTTTTTCAAGATCGATTTCAAATCATTTTTCATTGTTGGCTCAACCTCGTTGCTTTTCATTCTCCCAGAGTATCTCAGTAATTTTGGGGGTGTTTCTCGTCGACATTTGAAGATCGAAGAAGAATTTTTCCTCTAAATCTTGCCTGTCCTCTCGAAGATTCGTGGTTCTAGCTTCATATCATCCTCTCGAATTATTTCAATTTCTCAGATATTCTTTTCTTACCCATCCGGAGTATGTCAGAAGTTGTCTCCCATTTCTTTTCACCGGAGGCCGCAATTCCAGAAGAATTCTTTGTCCTCACATTTCAGCTTCCGTTATCCAATTATCCCGGTGATTCATTCTCGTTAGTCAGTCATTTTCGAATTCTTACGCTGGTTCATTCAAGATTCTTTTTCCTTGATTATCATTTTTTATTCATTCGATTTTTCCAATCCTACCGGTGGTTCATGAAGACCTTCTCAAGTGTTGTGCTATCCCTTCTCAATCCTTTTCAAGAATAATAAGTAGTATGCAAAAATCCATTGTTTGTCATCAATTTAATTTGATGAAGGATAAGCATACAATAAATCTTATTTTTATTTCATACAAGTGAGTAATCCCTTCCTTCGGAGTTTGTTCTTGATGAATAAATTCTAGTTCCAAGTGTTTTCATTTTTTCTTTTCCGGAGTTCAAATTTCCTCCGCCATTTCGTTGGAACCTCCACCTAAATCACCGCAAGGCTTTAATCTTATTCTTTTCATCTTTCATTCTATCTCGTCATTCTTCTTGGTACCGGAGTTCTTCATGGTTGTTCGTCATGATTTAATTCATTCCTCAAGAGTTCATCAAGATTTTGTTGAAAGAGCTCAAGTATCTTCTTCTTATTGCTTCCCGAGGTGCTCATTCTTTCAATTCTCCCGGAGGCATTGCATGGTTCTCTCGTCAGTATCATTCCATCCTCTCAAGTTCATGTTCTGATCCTTCCATTTTCAGCAGGAGTGCTGTCTAAATCCTTTCAGTCTTATTCGTTTCTTATTTCTTTCTAACCAGAGTGGTTTCCTAGTCTATCTGGTTTCGTGGGTTTTCGATTCTCGTCATTTTCGTCGTTCTCCTCTTTTTCTCGAGTGCTCTCGATTCTTTGTTTCTTCTTTTGAGTTCTTGTTTTCACCTCATCCCTTTTTCCCTTCCGTCTCGGTCCTAAGATCTCGCGACGAGATCTCTTGTTAGTGGAGGAGTGTTGTAACGCCCCGGATTCGTTGCGCCAGGTGTATGCCAGTTATTCGCCGTCCTTTCCATGTCATTTGCTTGCGTGTTGCATTTTATCATGTCATCATGTGCATCTCATTTTGCATGCGTGTTCGTCTCAGGCGTCCGAGCCTTTTTCTCCGTTGTCCGTTTTGCCATCCGGCACTCCTATGTCCTACGGCGTTCCCCTTTTGTCTCCTGTTGTGAGAGGCTGTTAAACATTCTTGGAATGGCCCGAGGTTTGCCAAGCGGCCTTGGTACACCACTGGTAGACCGCCTGTCAAGTTTCGTGCCATTTGGAGGTCGTTTGATACTCCAACGATTAACCGGGTAATCATAAAGCCTCTTTTGTTGCAGCCAAACACCCCCTCCAAAGTGGCCCAAAGCCCAGCAAACTCCCCTCCATGCTCTCGGTCGTTCGATCATGATCGTGTGGGCGAAAACCACTCCTCATTTGGACTCTCCTAGCTCCCTATGCCTATATAAACGTCCTCCCCGTCCATTTTCGCGGATCAAACCCCAGCAAACTCCTCCCCGCGCCGCCGGACATGTCCATCCGCGCTGGACATGTCCGCCGGACACGTCGCCCGAACCAATCACGACGCGCCAAGTCGCCTTCCCCGCCGCCTCATCCAACCAACCCTCGCCACCTATCCCCGCCGGTGTCCTCTCCTCCGCGCGCCGCCGCGGGCTCGCTCGGCCCGGGCGCGGCCCGCCCGAGCCCGTTAGCCGCCCGCCAAGCCCGCCGCGGCC
>NC_041385.1:21815290-21828099 GCF_002162155.2 Triticum dicoccoides
GCCGCCCGTCTCCCTCGCCCGACCCGCCGCCGGCCACCGGTCGCCGGTCCCCGTCGCCGAGCCTCACCGCGTACCCACGCCGCCCGGGATCTCCGCCGCCGATCCAGTGCCTCCGCCGCCTTCGCCTCGACACCGGTAGCCGCGTGCGCCGCCGGCCTCGCCCCCGCGGACGCCACCGCGCCTCCCCGCGCCTCGTCGCAAGGCGGTTACCTTCCGACCTCCGCCGTCACCGGATCCGGAGCCCCCGCATCCGGATCTCCCCATCCTCGCCGTCCGCCGGCCATCCCACCGCCGGAGCACCGCCCCGCCCTGCCGGAGTAGCGCCGCTGCCCCTGCTCCTCCAATCCAGGCGGGATCGAGGAGGAGGCCGAGCTCCTCCGCACGTGGGCCCCGCGCCTCCAAGGCCCAGCCCCTTCCGATCCAGCCGGCCCAACCTCCCCCGCGATCTGGGCTAGGCCCGCTAGGTGAGCTCCTATTTGCGTAAATCCTGCCCTGGGTGTCGTTTAGTATTCTACGCCCGTCCTGTTTTTTTCAGAAAAACGACTAAGTCCCCAGAGATCATAAGATCTTATACACCTGTTCATAGCATCATAACTTGTTGCATACTGCTCCGTTTCGTGCGTGTACTATGTCAAATTGTTCGTCTCAACGAGTACTTCATTTCATTCCATTGCATCATGTTCATTTGAGTTCGTCTTGATGCCCGAATCATCGTTGCAAGAGTGCATGTTGCTGTTAATCTGCTGAAACTGTTATAACATGCCCTTTTGTCATTTTTGCCATGTTTGATGTGTGCATCCTATGAGGTTGATGTGTACATGTGTTTTCATCTATGCCATGCCATCTTTCCAGGGGTGTATGACATGTATTTTTGTGATCAATGTGGTGATTAGCACAAGCATGTAAACTAGGCCTCGTGATGTTGCTGATTTCAGTCCTTGTTCTGATGTTATTTTTATGCCATGTAAACTTGATGCTACAGAGAGATCCATGCTTATTTTGAGATACTTCAGTAAGGATGTTTTGTACATATGGTTATGAGCTATCCATCCATGCCCCTGGTTGCATTTATAGCTTGATGTAGATTGTTCATATCTTGCTCCAAACTTGCTAAATGATGTTGCTGTCAGCCTGTTAACATGAAGTTCAATGTTTCCATGATTGTTGTTAGTTATCTATCCACCCTATGAACCTGCTCTTGCCATGCTTAGCTTCTTAAACATGTCTTCTTACTGTTGGTTGCCTTGTCATGCCATGTATTTCTCTGTGGTGAGTGGTTCAAACTTACCAACATGCCTACTTATTGTTGTTCCTGCCATGTATGAATCTGTTATATAACTTGCTATGTTTACATGGATGCCATCATATTTTCTGTGCCTTTTTGGCTCATGGTCAGTAAGGGACTTTTGTTCTATGAATTTAGTAGTATCATGCCATGCCTTTGTTTGCCATGATAAGTTCCTGTAACATGTTGTTTGATAGCTCTGAACATTGCAACCTGATGTTATTTTCTGCAAAGTCTGAACTGTTTTATCTGCAATCTTGCCATGTGTGTTTGAGCATGTTCTAGTGATTTCTAGAGATAGCCCAGTGTTCATGTTTTGTTATGCTTTACTTGTACATCATGCCCATGCCTTTTGTTTTCTTGTTGAGGTCCTATAGCATGTTGTTTTGATTCTTGCAAGATGCCTAGTTGTTGTTTTGGACAGCTTGTCCTTTAAACTTGTTTCATGTGTGTGTGTTGAACCGTTGCTCCGTTTTGAGTGTGCTCTATATGAAACTTGCTTGATTTTGCATGTAGTTTCATATTATCATGTTGCATCCATGTTTTGAGGTGTTTGCTTGATGTTTATATGCATTTTGCATCAATGCCATGTTTAACTTGTTTTGCTCATATCTTCTAGGTCGTAGCTCCGAATTAAATGAACTTTATATGTAACTTGACTAGAATCTCGTGTAGATCATCGTGGTGCATCTTGACTTGCTGTTTAACAACTTGAACATAAGGTTTATTCAGATCTGGACCAATTTCGAAATTTGCATATGAGGACTTACCGGAATTGTTATATGGTGTTCCCGGCCTCATTTAAACTTGTCTTGATGTGTTGCTCTTGTTTGCATCGTCTCTTGCAATGAGTAGCTTCATGTAGCCTTTGTAATGCATCATGCTTGTTGTGCATCATGCCTTGTTCATGTGTGGTGTGTTTACCATGTTGTGTGCTTCTTCTCGATAGTTCCCGTTTCGTTGCGATCGTGAGGATTCGTTCGTCTACGCTTGATTCGTCTTCGTGGCTTCATCCGTTCGTCTTCTTCATGGACTCGTTCTTCTTCCTTGCGGGATTTCAGGCAAGATGATCGCTACCCTGGATCTCACTACTATCATTGCTATGCTAGTTGCTTCATTCTATCGCTTTGCTGCGTTACCTATCTTTTGCTCCTCAAGCCTCCCAAATTGCCATGAACCTCTAACCTTTGACACCCTTCCTAGCAAACCATTGCTTGGCTATGTTACCACTTTGCTCAGCCCTCTTATAGCGTTGCTAGTTGCAGGTGAAGCTGAAGATTGCTCCATGGTGGACAGGATTATGTTGGGATATCACAATATCTCTTATATTATTAATGCATCTATATATTTGGTAAAGGGTGGAAGGCTCGGCCTTATGCCTGGTGTTTTGTTCCACTCTTGCCGCCCTAGTTTCCGTCATACCGGTGTTATGTTCCCGGATTTTGCGTTCCTTACGCGGTTGGGTGATTTATGGGACCCCCTTGACAGTTCGCTTTGAATAAAACTCCTCCAGCAAGGCCCAACCTTGGTTTTACCATTTGCCTCACCACCACCTATATTTTCCCTTGGGAGTAGTTAACTCGAGGGTCATCTTTATTTTAGCCCCCCCCGGGCCGGTGCTTGTCTAAGTGTTGGTTCGAAACGGGCAGACTGCGGGGCCACCTCGGGGCAACTCGAGGGCTGGTTTTACTCGTAGGCTGACCTATCCGGTGTTGCCCTGAGAACGAGATATGTGCAGCTCCTATCGGGATTGTCGGTGCATCGGGCGGCTTTTCTGGTCTTGTTTTACCATTATCGAAATGTCTTGTAAACCGGGATTCTGAGTCTGATCGGGTCTTCCTGGGAGAAGGTATATCCTTCGTTGATCGCGAGAGCTTATCATGGACTAAGTTGGGACACCCCTGCAGGGTATAATCTTTCAAAAACCGTGCATGCGGTTATAGGCAGATGGAAATTTGTTAATGTCCGGTTGTAGATAACTTGACACCAGATCCGAATTAAAACGCATCAACCGTGTGTGTAGCCGTGATGGTCTCTTTTCGGCGGAGTCCGGGAAGTGAACACGGTTTTGGGTTATGTTTGACGTAAGTAGGAGTTCAGGATCACTTCTTGATCATTGCTAGTTGACGACCGTTCCGCTTGCTCTCTTCTCGCTCTTATTTGCGTATGTTAGCCACCACATATGCTTAGTCGCTGCTACAACCTCACCAGTTTACCCCTTCCTTTCCCATTAAGCTTTGCTAGTCTTGATACCCATGGTAATGGGATTGCTGAGTCCTCGTGGCTCACAGATTACTACAACAACAGTTACAGGTACAGGTTTCGCGATGATCTTGACGGAGAGCGATGTTTGCTTGTTTTGGAGTTCTTCTTCTGCTTCTTCTTCGATCAGGGGATAGGTTCCAGGTCGGCAGCCTGGGCTAGCAGGGTGGATGTCGTCTGAGTTTCTGTTTGTGTTTTTCATCCGTAGTCGGATGGTGCTCTTATGTAAGATGATATTGTATTCGTGTGGCATTGTATGCCTTATGTATGTATCCCCATCTATCATGTAATGTTGATGTAATGATATCCACCTTGCAAAAGCGTTTCAATATGCGGGTCTATCCTTGGTGGGACCATCGAGTTCCTTTTGGATATGGTCGCATATTGGGCGTGACAAGCGTCTCGCTCCTCTTCGTTTTCTCCCCAATGGTGGCTGACGGCAGCGGTGTTGGATGCCCTCTCTCCCTGCTTTGGTTCCCCTCCCCCTCTCTCCACCCTGATCTGTTTTTTCCTCTCCGAGCTGCAGCGCGAAGGATGACAGGGATGAGCGGCAGGCCGGCGACCAGCAGCACCCCTCTCTTCTCTGTTGGTGATTCCTCCCCAAGTACAGCAACCCTAGCTGTTCGATCTGTTTGGGCAGTAGATTCGCCGATTGTGTGCATGCTGATCTCAAGTACGTTTCGTGTGTGATTTGTGTCTATGCGATGGCTCGTGTTTACGCCTTGTATGGCATGCTTCCTTCTGATTGGTTAGCTGCAGTCCAGAGGACAATATTAGTTCAGTTTTGTGCATGCCATCTTAGAAGTTATTTTTTTTCTTTTGTTTCAGTTTTCTGTTGTAGATGGACAGCAAGAGGAAGATGTTGTAGTTTGTTGTGTCAATAAGCCAATATTCTTGCTGCCATACCTGTAGTTTGTTGTGTTAATCACTTAATTGTGTAAATTTACTAATTTAGGGGTTAATACCTATATGATTCCATTAGTGAATTGTACATTTCCTTACTTTTGCGGTTGTGGACTATAATTCATTGGGAGTTAACTATCAGTAGTTTGATTGTTCACATAGGTCCTACATACATTTCCCTCCTGTTGCAATTGTGGACTTCAATTAGTTGGATTTTAACTTTGTTTCATTTTGTCTAGTATTGTAGGAGCGTCTGCACCAGCCCCCAAGAAGGTATAAGCTTCTAGTGTTGAATTTTTACACGTGGTACATGTTTCGCCTGATAGCTACAACTGTCTAGTCTACTTGGTACATTCTGAGTTGTCTTGTACCTAGCGTTTTAGTGAAAACTATTGCGGCATGTTATTTGCTTCCTTCCCGGTTAACAGCGTTTTACTGATCTGTTGATTTGGTACTGCTGCAGTGCTACAATATCAATCCAAGTCTGCTTGCTATGGATATGTTGTTCTTGTGGGTTCTTACATTAGGAGTGCTAGTACTATCTCTACCTGAGTACTTGTTATGTGCGGTAGCAAACATTGATCAAAATAGTTGTTGTTATTCTAGGCAAATCAGTCACTGGCAATATTCTAGGCAAAGAGAACAATTGGTTCTCACTTCTGTATTGTTTGTGCATATACTGGATTCGTCAAGATAAATTTCAGTTTTTGCATTATGTTGGTCCCATACATGAAATTTCAATATACTTGAGTACTTCTGTTTTTGTTGTATTATTCCTCTGGCTAAACCTCTTTTTTTGTGAGTTTCTTATATTTTTTGCATGTGCCTTCTACATGCTGGATTTACTTGTAGTATTGTTAATCATATATCTTTGGTTAGGCGGTCTTAGGCTCAGTTTACACATGTCGTGCTGGAGAGAAATTTAGACGAATCACTTGCAACAAACCTGTCCCTTGTCTCACCATGAAAGAAATAATAATGTTGAGCTAATAATGTCAGGATAATTATCATTATCAGTAACAATGTCATATGCCTCTGTCTGTGTTAGTTGATTCAATTGACCTATGGATATGCCAATAGTCATATCATCAATAATAATGTGACAGCTCTCGGTCTCCTTTAATTGATTCTACCTATATATGGACATGTAAATGTTCTATTGCCACATTCAGTAATGTCAGGACTCAGGAGCTCAACTCCATAATTTTCTCTCCTTTTCTCTTCTTTCGAAGACAAGGATAGATCAGATTACAATCAGAATACAACAAGTAAATTTTTGCCCAACAACTGAATTTCCAACAACCTTCTAGGTAGAACAATCCATTTATATCATGAATATATGAAGGGAAGGACATGATTGCTACATGATTGCCATTATACTCCTTGCTGCTAGTTGCATTATTTCTCAGTGCTACAAATGTGTTTAACTTGTAGCTTCTAGCTTAAGTGAGTAGCCAGTACTGTAGTGAGTAGCTTAACTAGTTTAAGTACTGAGTACTGATATTAAATGATGCGTGACATGATGTATTATGTATCTTTAGCATGATCTGTTTCAGATTATAAATGATGCATGAAATGAATTCTTGTGTAAGTGGAGGCTTGCTATGTTGTTGCAGCTAGCTGTTTCTGTTTCCTCATTTGGATTACTCAATTATTTAGTTTATTATTACTTGGCAATAGTACGTATGAGACTACGAGTGGACCGATGTTATGTACCGGAGGGAGGACGAACTTAGGGTGAGAGAGCACCCTTGCACCATCCTAATCGAGGCCTCGAAGGAGTTGATCAGGATGGCCTCCTCCTCGTGGTAGCGCTTGGCGTGGTGCACCATCCACCGGTAGCAGGGGTCAGACTTGTCCTGGATCGGCAGGATGGGCATGCAGCCGGGCACCCTAACGGGCTTGGCAAGGTCCAGGAACTCGCCGGGCATGGAGTCGTCGAGCTCCGGGAGGTGAAGCATGATGAGAGAGAGGGGGGGGGGGCTTAGAGTAACATAGGTAAATACCTTATCATAGTATAAATGTTACGCTAATATGTGTCATGCATGGCGATAAATAAATAAGATCATATATGATACTATGCACTATGACGGTGATATCATACACTACTATGATATTCATGATACTAATATATGATAGTCCCCACTGTGAGTAGCCTCACAAACGGATCTTCGCCGTCCGCCTCCTCGGGACAACACTGCTATCCCCCGTGGAGCTCATCCATCTTTCCGTCTACAACCTTATCTTTTCACCGACCTCTCTTGCCCACTCATTTCCTCCTCATCTTTTCCCGTTTCTATCTTCATTCGTTAACCTAGCTAAGAAAAAGTAGAGGGGCAGCAGCTTCCCATGGCAGCCATGATCCATCAGCTCGAGACCTATACCAATATAGAAATATCGAAGGAGCAAATTCAAATTAATCTCCAAAATCAAACCATGTCAAACCATCGAGCTATATTACTCTAATGGTGAGTTCTCGACATGTTTAGCATACAGTTAATATCATACCTAATATCATCCTCGAGTGCGCTGACACTAGCAAAATCAGTGCTTCACATCCAAACACAGTTAATCTGGGAGAGGAGAGACACAGTTATGCACGTCCTCGCAGATCAGAGAGCATAAAGCACGATTGTACTATGTTGGCTAGATCATCTCGCATGAGTTGACATGACAAGGATGGTGAGCCTCCATACAACCAAGTCGGCAAACAAAGGTGGAAAAGCATGCGCTCTCATGCACAATGCTCATTGTTGTTGCCGGAGAATAACCTGTCGGGTTATTGTGACCACCGCCACCATTATGTATGATGCAAGGGACAAAAGAAGAACTTCAAAGTTAGGCATCAAATGAGGGCGCTGCAAGCTCTCGCTTATTGTGAGACCAAAGGTAACCTTGCCTACATCGCACTCTCGCATGGGTCTAGCCCAACACTGATGCAACGAAGCAAATCTTTTCCTTATGCTTTTTCTTTACGTTTACTTATATTTTGAAATATTCTCTCTATATACGCATATATCAAAACTTAGCTTACTTAATTTTTTTTAAAAATTGCCATGTATTAAAATAATCCATGCAGTTTTTAAAACCTATTCATGCTATTTTATTAGAAAAAAGTTGTGCCATTAAAAATGTAACATTTGAAAATGATCAAATATTTTTAATTTTTTTCATGATATTTTCTAAGAATGCTATTAAAAGTATAAAAATTTCTCGTAATTGAAAAAAATGTAAAATTCGAAAATTTGTTGATGGAAATCAAAAAATGTTAGCAAGCTTAAAAATATGTTTAATGACATTTTCCAAAAATGCTTATGAACTGTAAAAAAGTTGTTCACACAATTTCAAAAGATATTCGTAACATATAATAAAATGTTTCTGATATTTTAGAAAAATGTTCTAACAACTGTTTACATGTTCACAAAAATATTCATGATATATTTTAATGAATTTTAATGTATATTCTTAAAAATTTTATTTTCTTCCTTCAAAATATTCAATGCACATTTTACAAATATTTAGTGTGTATAGTTTGATAATATTTCACCATGTGTCTAAATAATGTTCAATTCATATCTAAAGAATTTTTCAGTTTGTATACAAAAATGTTAAACGTGCATTCGGGAAAACTTGGCACGTAAATAAATAGGAATATAAAAACATGAAAAAAGCAGAGAAAATAAAAAATAAAATCCATGTAGAACCATTCCAAAACCAATCAAAATAGTGCAAAAAATTTCACTAACCAGATATCAAAAGGTTGTCAAAATCTCTGGGTACATCTTGTTGGGCCGGCCCACATAACACATCACTTGAGGCGAGCGTTGCTATGGTCTCGAAAAAGGCGTAGCATTTGCGGCAAATGAACCAGACATCAAAAAAGAAGAAGAAAATAGAGTAGAAATTAAGGCTGGCCAGATAAGCGTTGCTACGCGTCAATGAAGACCTCAGATGAGATTCTACCTAGCTATAAGGGGGTCGTATGGATAAATAAAATTGCGATAATGGATCAGGCGGACTACAGGTGGTAATCAAGGCGCAGCAGATAAGCACAACGGATTAAACTAAAAATGAAGTTACGCGTGTGGATAAAAATCGCTTTCCATATTTGTCTCATGTGGCCGCTACGCACAAGCAGCGCTCCAAATCGAGCAAATTGGGTCGGGACATTTTGTAGCTCTACACAAAGCTTTCTCCTTCCAGTTTTGCCAACCTTCGGGAGCTTCGATGGTCTCTTTTGTTCAAAAAAAATCTCTAAAAAGTTTCGTTGCATTTCGACTTTGTTTGTTACTGATATTCTGAAAATCAAAAACAGGCAAAAAACAGTAACTGGCACTAGGCACTAGTTAATAGGTTAGTGTATATATATATTGGTGTATCTTTAATGGCACAGTAAAGGGAAGTTTTTCTTGCTGCATCTTACCGGGTGATTTATTAACAACTTAGACTTATATTACAAATAATTATGTATTCTTTTCTTTTCGGAAATGTTAACGCCCACACGTGTGGGCGTTTGCACATCGCCCACACGCCTTCATCACCACTCATTTTGTCACGTATGAATAGATGGCATCAGCAGAATTTTTTTGGTTTTTGGCTTAAAAATGTTGTATCTCCTAAATAAAAAAGCGAACTAAAAATCCGTTTTCACCATTAAATCCGTCTCGACGAGATCTTCAAAACTAGACCCCATGTTGATATGTTTCGGTAAAAAAAATTTTTGCCAGAAGTTGCCACGATGTTTACACCGCAGTTGCCATAGGGCTTAAACTAAAGTTGCCATGTGGCAATTTTAGTTTGTAGATCATGGCAATTTTAGTATTTTGATGATGGCAACTCCAGTACTTTGACCATGAAAATTATTTTTTGTATGAACCATGGCAATTTTACGTGCATGTATCATGGCAATTTTAGTTTATGGTTCATGGCAAGTCTAGTTTCTTAATTCCCCGTGTTATAAATGTCAAATTTACTTTTAAATGTAGAAGAAAATAGCTGAAACATATCATGACAACTTCAGTGTAAACATCATGACAATTCATATGCAATAGACATGGCAACTTTTAATCCAAAAAAAATTCATCAAAACATATCAACATGGGATCTAGTTTCGAAGATCTCATCGCGAGGGATTTAATGGTGAAAACGGATTTTCATCGGATTTTTCGTTTAAGAGATAAAACATTTTAAAAACTGAAAATCAAAAAAGATTCCTGCATGCATGCATGCGATGACGTGACAATCTGTTTACATTAGAGACGTGTGGTGCGTCTCCCTTCCTGTCACACGTATGGCAGTTAGCTCGACCCTTTCTTTTTCATCTACTACTACATTTGAGGTTGATGCAGTACGAAGTTTACTAAATTGACAAACTGTGAGAATTTTATTTTATTTGTAGCAACCCACGCATATCAAGGAGTAGTTCGCAAAGGAAGGCCCTCACATCTACTAGTTCGACAATGTTAGTTTTGAAAGTTATAAACATTGCTTTGTTTATTTTTACGGAGTAGAAACATTGCTGTGTTAGCACAGTTCAATGACAACTAGAGGCTGGGGCGCCACCCGATGGCGCCACCTGAGGTGGACCTGTGCGCTCCCAGCCTGGCTATGCACATGGTTCGGCCACTGCGTTTTGTACGTGAACATTAGCTCATGAGCAGATTAAATGTCTCACAATTTCTTTATGCAATCACCAGCAAGTAAATTAGGCAAACAAATAAGGTCATCTGGGAACTTATACAAATAGTATATCATCAAATTATATGAAGGGTAACCCATACATAGGAACGTATACAGATGGTATATCAAAGAATCAAATGCACTATATGAAGTAATACACGTTATGGGTCCATGGTCTTCTACATCCAGAACAATGATTACATGATTACAGTGGTACACGTTGCTGATGCTCAGTGTAGGTGGTTCGGTACTCTGTTTACTGATTCCAAATCTTGCCCTGTGTTCTACGTTCTGAAATCACATTGTTTCAAACAACATCTTTTAAGAGTCTACCAAGGAATTCAAGTACCGATTTAACGGGAGGGATTTGCATCGAAATGACATCCATGGAAGCCAGCAGAAATGTAATAGCTGGCTTCCACGAACCACAATTTATCTTTCATAAATTTGTTCTGCTTTGATGCAGCAAGTTTATCTGAGACTTGTAAGCTCTGCACGCTACCCGTACATAAAACAGAGATAAGAACTGATGAAGTATAATGGAAATCCTTATCCTTCCATTTGTTCCTTCTTTATATCCCAAAACATGTCCGCATTTGATATATACAAGTGTTATTCCATTCCGGACACTTCATTAGAAAGAAGATACCATCACCATGCTGTGAGAGACCCCCATATCCATGGGACGGACACGATTCTTATGAGCTAGTACTATTCTATAAAAGAGAAGTAGAGAACACATGCAGTATGTAAGCCATTCTTATTAACAACTTAGATGAAAAGAGCTTGATGGCTTGATCGAGTACATTAGAGCAGTATCCTTGATGCAGCAACAAAAGCAAGTTTGCAAAGAAAAGATGAACTAAGAAAAGATCGTTGGTTTACAAACTTACAATTATAGCTCGCCCAAATGCACCAGCACAAACATAAGACCATGTCCTGGAAGCATGCCCAGTCAACTGCATGTGTACAAAAGCAATATCTGAGGTAACAGTGCTTCATAGAAAAGATATATACTGGTGACAACTTTTTCAGTGTATTCCTTCACAAAAGAATACTCAATTTGCAGTGGATCAGAAACCAGCCAGTCGCTTAACCAGGTATATGATATTTGCTACTCCTTTGATTTTGTAAATCGCATGCGTCCGGAATAACATTACTACACTGGATCATGAATCCTGCAGATAAAACTATTAAGTTAACGGGTCGCTGGGGATAGAAGTAATAAGACTGTACTTAATTTTTCTGTCTGCAGGAATATTTACCTAATTATTTCTGTTAGATTATGGGAGAATGCCAAAATAAAATGAGGAAGTGTTGAGGGAGTAGAAACTAACTTGCCCAACACGTGGGGTAAGAACTTGACTGAAGTCAAGCCGTACAGGTAGAGTTGTTTTACAGAACTATATGCACAGTTGTATTCATATCTCGCAGGGTTATTTATACATGCGGAGAGGTACAAGGGGGTGAGGGAGAGATCGTGTACCATGGCCGTGGCCGAGCATGTCATGCATGCGTGGTGGACGTGCGCACGTAGTGCACGCACCTCCTGAACTATCCGAAGGACCTGGTCAAGGCTGTTGTCCATCAGGTCGTGTAGTAGACTTCCAACAGGTAGTTCCCAATGGAGCAGGGCCACAACCTTGAATCCATTTTCACCTATTGCTTTATAAATTGCCAGAAACTTCTTAAGAATACGATCTCTAGCAAAGTATCTAGTGACGAGAAAAGCCACAGCTTTAGCTAGCTTACAATCAACAAAGTTCAATGAGAAAATACAGAACGGCGAAATTAAAACAGAAATGTTCTTCATGTTGAAGTAACTTACTGTCCCACTGATTGAAACCATAATAGTACTAGTAACACTACCGAATAATAGACTTGCAGACATGGTCAATGGTAGTGTTGGAACTGCAAGAACCTGAATGAAACAAACACTGTCATTAGTACTAATCCAAATTTGCAACCCCAATGTTATGCAAAAGGTCTAAGATTCATAGCCAAAAGGATCACCAGTTCCAAAAAAACTAAGTCATGAAGATTATATAAGTGTGTACTGCCTAGGCATTTATGTGACAACTGCATTCACAAAGAGGGGCATTAGCTTATCGTGGACATTAGGTTGTGTACAACCCCCTTGTATTATCAGATTATAGCATTTCAAACACTTAAGAAGAACAACAACCCAACTGTCCTGCTGATAAGGCAACCTTCTATTATCATCTGAAATGGAATAGCTAGCTTAATTAGGTGGAAATGATCATAAGCCTTTACAAGAAGGTAGAGGACTAAGATTGATAATTTCAAGAATATAACTCCAATTCAAAAGTCGAATAAGCAAAGTTGAATTTAAATTTTGGTATGGCAATAACTTCAGATGTTTAAATTTATGTTAGAAGGCAGCATTACAATTAAAAATAGGCAAATCACTAGCTAAGTGGCTACTTGAACAGAACAAAAGTAACCACACATTTCAACATAACGAAAAAGGCTTTCGCCCTGCTTTATATTATAAAGCAACTGCCCAAGCCAACATTCCACATAGGTTCACACACGCGCACAAACACACAAGTCTCAGTACACATAAGGTCCAAAAGGGGTTAATGCTGAGGGCACAACTCAACAAGCCCTGAGAACAGAAAAAAGCACACACACACGGGGTGCAAAGTAGCATCTAGTC
>NC_041385.1:21828740-21834466 GCF_002162155.2 Triticum dicoccoides
GGAAGGCGAGCGATCGAAGGTCGGCGAAGAGGGTGTTGATGACGTCCCGATCCTGAGGGTGGCTAAGCGGCCGCCAAAGCTGCAAGTACCCACACATTTTAAAAATGGCGTCAGTAGCGCGTCTAAGAGGCACCTTTTGGATGACAAGCTTATTGCGAACAGTCCAAAGCGTCCAGGCGAGGACCCCAACGCAGAGCCATCTGATATGATGGTAGCGAGGGGGGAGGCATGGATCTCCGCGAGAAGGTCAGGGAAGTTGGAATTGCACCACTGGCCGCCAACCGTCTTGCGGAAACTGGACCAAAGAAACTGGGCCGTGGAGCACATGAAGAAGATGTGATTAGCATCTTCCACCGTGCCGCACAGGAGGCAAAGCCCATCTCTGGGTCCATTACGCTTGAGGACCTCTACTCCAGAAGGGAGGCGGCCACGGATCCATTGCCACAGGAAGATCCTGATTTTCACGGGCAAGCGGATGTCCCAGATCAGACTGAAGGGCTCGGGGGCGGGCGATGGGGAGATGGCTGTGTACAGGGATTTGGTGGAGAAGCAACCGGAAGACTCCAGACGCCAAGAGATGCCGTCCGGGGTGTCGTTGACGCTCATCGGGAGAAGGGCGATGTCCTGGAGGAGGGCATCCTAGGCGGCCATTTGGGGCGGGCCAAAGGGACGGCGAAAGGCGAGGCGCCCTAAGTCAATAAGGGCCGACTCGACAGAGACCCGAGGGTCAACAACAATGGCGAATAGCTTGGGAAAACGAGCGGCCAGAGGGATGTCGCCAATCCACCGATCAAACCAGAACAGGGTCGCGGATCCAGTACCAACCGAGATGGAAGTGCCAATGCGAAGCACAGGGAGCAGCTGGATGACGGCCTGCCAGAACTGGGAGCTGCCCGATCGCTGACAGAATGCAAGAGGTTGGCCACGGAGGTACTTGTTCCGGATGATGGTGCGCCAAAGGCCCCCATCGCCATTAGCAATGCGCCATAGCCAACGGGTCAGGAGGGCAATGTTCATGCGCAGGGAGGACAAAATCCCCAGACCACCCTGGTCCTTGGGTTTGCAGATGTCCAGCCAGCTCACCATGTGGTACTTTTGCTTGTCATCCTCACCAGCCCAGAAGAATCTGGACTGGTACTTAGCAATTTCCTTATGGAGCGTCTCATGAAGGCTATAGAAGCTCATGAGGAACAATAGAAGGCTGGTGAGCGAGGAGTTGATGAGGATCACACAAGCAGCCTTTGACAACCAGCGCCCTTTCTAGGGCTCAACACGATGTTGCATACGGGTCACCGTGGGGCGAAGGTCCGCCACGGTGAGGCGCGAGTCACTAATGGGGATCCCCACGTAAGTCGTGGGGAAAGAACCCAACCGACAATTAAGTCCGTCCGCGATAGCCTGAGCTTCCACCGGGTGTAGCCAAGGACCATCACTTCCCTCTTATCAAAGTTAATCGTTAGGCCCGACATCTGTTGGAAGCACAGGAGGAGAAACTTCCGGTTAGCTACGTCCTGAGCAGACCCCTCAACCATTATAATGGTATCATCCGCATATTGAAGGAGGGAGACCCCTCCCCCTCCGATTAGGTGGGGAACAATGTTGTGAATATGGCCGGCATCCTTGGCCTTGTCGAGGATAGCGCCCAGGGCATCCACCACCATGTTGAACAGGAACGGCGAGAATGGGTCACCCTAACGAACCCCACAGAGGGTGGGGAAGTATGGCCCAATCTCACAGTTGATACTCACAGCGGTCCGACCGCAGGAGACCAATTGCATAACGTGAGTCACCCACCGGTCGACAAAGCCCTTACGGAGCAGCACTTCTCGCAAGAAGGGTCAGTGGACAGTATCATACGCTTTATGGAAGTCAAGCTTCAAGAAGACTGCTCGATGGTGCTTCACCCGGACTTCGTGAAGGACTTCGTGGAAGACTAACACTCCATCCAAAATAAACCGGCCTTGAATGAAGGCAGAATTGTTCGGGTGAGTGATCGAGTCAGCTAGCAGGGTCACCCTATTGGCGTACCCTTTGGCCAGGATCCGGAAAATCACTTTAATCACTATGATGGGACGGAACTGGCGGATATCAGAAGCGCCCGAAACCTTGGGGATGAGGGTAATGATCCCGTAGTTCAGGCGTCCAAGATCCATAGAGCCCGAATAGAAATCCTCGAATAGGGCCATGACCTCCGACTTGATGGTCTGCCAGAATGTTTTGAAGAACGTAATGGGCAGGCCATCCGGGGCATGGGCCGTGGAGGGGTTCATCCCCTTAATAGCCGCGAGGACCTCATCGTCGTCGAAGGGGGCAACTAGAGCCGCATTGGCCTTAGCGGAGACCAACTGCACACCCGACCAAGTGTTGGGGGCGAGACAAGCCCCACCCCGAGGGGTGGGGGTCAAGAGGGCTTTGTAAAAGCCGTCGACATGGGCCCGGATGGCCGAGGGGTGAACGAGGGGCGAATCCCCCTCCCACAAGCAGTGGATGAAGTTTCGCCTACGCCGGCCGTTTGCAACTGCCTGGAAATATGCAGTGTTCGCGTCGCCACGGAGCACCCATCTTTGGGTACCGCGCAACCTCCAGTAAGCCTCCTCATCTGTGTAGATGGTTGAGAGTTGATCCTCAAGATCATATCTCAGCATCCACTCATCCGGGGAGATTAAGAAGGTATCGGCCCGGGCGTCCATGGCTTGAATAGCCAGTAGGAGAGTCCTTTTACGCTCGCGGAGCTCACACCAAGGTTAGCGCCCCAGCCCTTCATGAATTGGCGGGCGATATTGGCGCAGAAGTGCCACGAGTCAACAGCGGACATGGAGCGATGGGGGGAAGAGCGAGCAGAGGTCCATCAGGCAATAACCGCATCCCGGAAGCCGGCCTGGTTAAGCCAGAAGAGCTCAAACCGAAACCGCGATGGGGTGGGGGGCGCTCGTCCGCGAAGGAGAGGAGGATAGGTACGTGGTCCGACCCAATCCGGGTAATCGCGCGAAGAGAAGCCAGGGGGCAACATAATTCCCACTCCGGGGAAACTAGGACGCGATCCAAAACGGATTGCGTCGAGTCGGCCTGGCGGTTAGTCCAGGTGAACCTGGCACCTGTCCGCTCGATCTCTTGGAGGCCGAGCTCCGCAATCCAGTCGTTAAACAACTGCATCTGGGGAAGGTTAATCTGATCATTATTCTTCTCATCCAGGGAACGGATGAGGTTGAAATCTCCGCCCACAACTACTGGGAGGAGGGAGGAGGAGATCTTGTGGTGAAGCTCCGCAAGGAAGGTCGGGGAACGACGGTGGTTCGCCAGTCCATACACAATTACAACCTCCCATTTAAAGTTAAGAGCCCGCTCAAAGATCTCCATACTAACGAAGAATTCGCCCCGGTCTATACCGCCCACCTCGAAGGTGGCATCCTTTACCCCTAAAAGGATGCCGCCAGAGTGGCCCGTGGTCCCACTAGAAGGGAGCCAATGCCAAGCGAAGAGGTGGGAACTAAGGCAGTCAAGCTCATGGAGGGAGAACTCAGTGCGCATGGTTTACTGGATTGCAATGATGTCAATGCGTTCATTGCGCACGTACTCGATGAGTTGGCGGCGGCGACCATCAGGGACGAAGCCGCGGATGTTCCAAAAAACGGCCCACATCTAAGCCCCCATCGAGGGGCTGCTTGACCCCAGGACGCGAGATGCGCTTTGAGCGCGGAGTGCACCAGTGCGGGACCGAGTGCCCCCATGGATCACCCCGTCAACCACCGGAGGAGCCCGAACCGCGGGAGTGGCAGTCAGCTCCTCCGGGGGTCGAAGCAGGCGAGATCGGGTTTCAGCCAGCTTACCATCTAGGACCTCGCGCGCCCTAATGGCCGCAATCTGCTTTAAGGGGGGCCCACTTCCCCCCTGAAAATGATGGCCGAGTCAATGTCCACCTTGGCGAGGTGTCCGAGAGAAATGGCCTCAAGGGCGGAAAAGGAACAACTGGAAGAACTAGGGAGGGCGGAATCCACACCTAACTCGAGGTTCCGGGTAGCCGCCCGGATCTCCGCACGCTCAGCAATGGACGGGACCGAGCCATCGACCGGGCGAGCCGCATTGAGGCGGGCGCTGCGGCGAGACGTAGTCACCGGCGTCGAGGAGGAGCGGGGCCGCCTGGTATACGCCACCGTTTGGGGAGGGAGCGCGGAGACCGGAGTGGTCACGACGACGGCCACCGCCGAAGCCGGAGAGGCAGGAGAGGCGGGGTGGGCATCAAGAGTCACCAGCGGGGGAAGCGGGCCGACGAGCTCCAGGATGTCGCCAGACGCGTCCCCCGCGGGTGGGAGCATCGGAGAAGCCTCGCCGAGGGGGCACCATCGTCATCACCCGTGGGGACCGGGGAGGTCAGACCAGGGGGGACGATGAGTCCGGGCCCGACAGAGAGGGGTGGACGGTGGAGTCGGCGGATGGAGAACGGGGCGACGAAGGTGGCACGACGAGCAGACCAACACTAGAGATATCACTGGCGAACTCCGAAGCTGGGGGAGAAGGCGCCACCGGGGGGCGGCCAGCCGGAGAGCCACCGCGAGGTCAGCAGCAGACACCCTAGTGTGGCCCGACTCGGAGCCACCACGGCTCGGGGGTGGGTTGGCAGGCTCGCGAGACGGGGAGCGAGAGTGCTCTGATAGGTCGTCGTGCTCCTCATGGTCGTCAAAGCGGGAGTGACGGGGTCGCCTATGGTGGGAGCCATCAGCATCAGCGTGGCCGCCCCCCTGGAGGCTGTCAGCGGAGAGGCAGGGGCGATCGATGTGGTTCGGAGGCTCGGGGCAGATGGTGAGGTCATATCCGTCGTCGTTGAAGAAGACCCGAAGCGTGGTGTGGAGACTGGAGGAGTCTAGACATTTCACATTGACCCGGACCTCCTCCTCCTTGCACAGGGAGAGCTCGTCGACCACAACCACCTTGCCCAGGATCTTGGACATACTGCGAATGACACACTCAGATCGGGCTACATCTGGCAGGCCGGCGATGAGGAGCCAAGCAGTGTCCAGGACCGCCACGGCCTTGGGATCCCACCTCGGCTGGGAGATTTCACCACAATCCCGTTGAGGGCCAAGGTGAACTTGTCGCTGCGAGTGCAGAAGACCATGCTCATGGCGTCGGGGAAGATCACCGAGAAGGCGTTGGCCGCGGTGGAGGTCACCTGCCAATCCCACTTGCCTCTGCAAAGGTGGTTGAGCTTAGCCTCCATCAGCTCCGGAGTGGCGACGCCCTCCCCCACGACAGTCACAAGAGAGCCAGGAGCGAGGGGGAGGGAGGCGGGAGCTCCGGCACCTCGATGTGGAAGAAGCCGATGTCCTGATGTCGTGCCCGTACATCATGATCTCCTCCGTCACCGGGCGCTCCGGACAAAGAATCGCGGGGTGCCCGGCTTCCATGCAGAGGTAGCACGTCGGTGGGATGGGGCAAGCCACCTGGAAGTGACCGGTCAGGCCACAGTTGAAGCACGACGGACCATCAGGGTCACCGCGGCGGCGGAGGTAGCAGCGGTCGGGGGGGGGGGGCGAGGAGGACCCTTCTTCTTCTTCTTCTTCTTCTTCTTAGCGCCCGGACGCCCCTGGTTCCCGTTGCCACCGTTAGATGGTGGGAAGGCGGCTTGGGCGCGTGGGGGCTGGTAGTGCCGGGCCGCAGTGGCGGTGGAGTCGGAGGCGGGGTGCTGCTACCGCGAAGGGGAGGACCGACGAGAGTCGCGGCCGTCTCGA
>NC_041385.1:21834841-21843133 GCF_002162155.2 Triticum dicoccoides
CGGAGGCCATCAGGGGAGGAACGGGGCGGGTCCCGGAGGTCATCCGCGCGCCGCTTTGGGTGGGCCTCATCGTCTCCCCACTCCCGAGGCATGGCCGGCAGGGGAGGGGGAGGGGGGCGCGAGGCGGCCGGAGGAGACAGCGAGGGGGCGGCTGGGGGTGCATCGGGTCGGGGCGCTGGAGGCGAGGGACGGGACGCGCATGGAAACCCTACCGGGGGCCAGATTATGCACCGAGCTGGGCCAGAAGCCCCCAAGGGGCGTAGCTGGGCTGCACAGAGCGACACCAGGCTAGGAGACCGGGCCACGGAGCTGCCAACGGCCAGCTCCCCACCCAGCGGCCCAGCGGCCGAATGCACGTGGGGGCAGCGGGTTGGGCCTCGGGGAGGCCCAGGACTAGCGTGGCCCAGAACGACCGGCCCGGGGCAACCAGGCGGGGCACAAGGGTTTCCCCGAGCGCCGCCGCGGTGGTCGCCGCCGGGGCAGGACGGGGGCGGCGCGGCCAGGCCTGGGCACGCCGGCCAGCAGGGGACAGGGAGACAGCGGCGCCGAAGGAGGATATGAACGGGCGAAACAGGGATTGTCGGAAGAGGATGGCTGAGAACGTCGTCGCGTCCGCCGTCGACGAGCAAGCCGGAGCAGGGCCTATGACAACAAAGTTTGGTATATGAATAAACCTCTGAAATTGAACTCTTAGCTGGACAAGTAGGCATGCATGATCCCCATACCTGAATAGGCAAAAATACATCGCCCTCAGCTACCTTAGTGGTGGTTCATGGAGACTGGACCTGGGCTGGATAAGCGCAGAAAGTTCGATTACGCACCCTAACCAAAAGCTCTACAACCTAGGCGGCATAGACAGTCGAGATTTAGTGCCCCCCCCCCCTCAACACCACTGCGGCAAGAAAAATAAGCCGATATAGGGCCTGAAAAAGCATGAGGAGAAGATTATTATTCAGTCGACACCGCAACGCACACCCAGCAAAGAGCTACCCTACATGTTTTCACAAGAGGGTTATATTCGTCAAGCATCTTCATTAGACCATCAGTTATCGCTCTATCAATACCACTTTCTTGTTCACCATCTTCAGACATCACGACATTAATTCTGTTGCTAACCTCATTATTTGTGTCATGAATGTACAATTCAGCAAATTTGGGAGTAGCACCTTTATTTTTTTAGAACGAAGATGCTCGACGCGTCTGGCTTTAAATTAATAAAGCCAACAACAGGCAGCGTACACAAGAGTCAAGTCTTACAACACGTCAAAGCCCACAAAAGCTCTAGCGAAGCGGGGGCAGAAGTTCAGGATTACATGCCGGAGGCGGCATGACCAGAGCATGTAGGCTCGCATCAATGAAGCCAAAAGGACCACCCAGACCCTACGGAGGTGGCGTGGGAGCTCTCGCCGGAGTGTAGACCTGTCGATGACGGGCGAGAGCGCGGTGCAGCAGCTCAACGTCTTGGCGCCTTGCCAGCGGCGCCCACTGCTGCAAAAAGATAATACATTTGAAGATAACATTAGCCGGGTGTGAGGGGAACACGCCCTCAATCGTAAGTTTGTTCCTAATGCACCACAATGCCCAAAGTAATGCCCCAACACAGCTCCCCATGACCCGTCTAGCAGAACCAGACACTGACGACAGGAGAGCACATAGCTCAACACCTGACCTAGGATCCCAATCCCGGCCAGCGGCCTCTCGAACCGCAATCCACGCAAACCGAGCCAGATGGCAATGGAAAACACATGGTTAGCAGTTTCAGGCTCCCCACACACCGCGCATGACCCATTAGTCGGTCCATTGCGTTTGGCAATATTTACCGAAATTGGGAGTTTGTCAAGGCACAATTGCCAAATGAAAATCTTGATTTTTAGAGGGAGCCGAGCCTTCCATAGCCCGGTCGCAACTTGCTGATGTGTACCTCTAGCGAGTGCTCGGTACAGGGAGTTAACGGAGAACTTGCCGGAGGCATTAAGGCGCCAAGACACCACGTCTGGGCCTTGCGAAAGGGCAGCCCCTTCCAGCAAAGTTAGTAGGTTCCCCAAACTTGCCGTCTCCGGGCCAGTGAGTTCCCGCCTAAACTGCAGTACAGGAGGTCACTCGGCCAAAACTTGCGCCACAAAAGAGTGCGGATCGAGCAAAATATTGTACAGCGATCTGAAACGGGGCCAGAGAGGTTGGTCGCCAATCCATAGGTCCGTCCAAAAACGCGTTGAGCAGCCATCCTTAACCAGGAACTTCGCCCCCATGGCGAAGACTGGTTTTAGCTCCTGGATAGAGTTCCAAAAGGGAGACCCCCGTCCAGTTGCAGCAAAGAAATTGCCTGATGGGAAGTACTTGGCTCGAAGAAGGTCTACCCAAAGACCAGTTTCACCCTGAGATAGCTTCCAAATCCACTTGCACATTAGTGGAATGTTCATCAGCCTGGAGTTCATCACCCCTAATCCCCCCTGGGACTTTGGACGGCACACAGCCGTCCATTTGACTAGGTGGTACTTCCGTTTGGGGCTGGCTCCTTCCCAGAAGAAGCGGGACCGTGGCGTGTCCAGCTTGGCATGCACACCCTCGGCCAGCAGAAACATCCCCATGGTGAACATAGGGAGCAAGGAGAGACTCGAGTTAGTAAGAATAAGCCGTGCACCCGACGACATAAATCTCCCCCGCCACGGGCCAACCCGGTCGGCCACCGTATTGCATAACAGGGCCCAATCCTGGATGGAAGGAGCCTGATCCCCTATCGGAAGCCCCAAGTATTGGAGTCGCAGAGATCCCAACTTACAATTAAGCAGATCTGCCACCACCTGACTTTAGTCGGGCCCCATCCCCATGGCGACCACTTCGCACTTGTGAAAATTGATTTTTAGACCCGACATTAGTTCGAAACACAACAATATAGCCTTGATCGTAGCAATACTATGTCTGTCAGGTTCGAACAACAGCAGCGTATCGTCTGTGTACTGGAGGTGGGAAACTCCTCCCGGGACCAACTGGGAGGCAACCCCTCTGAGGTGGCCAGCCAGACGAGCCCTGTCTAACATTGCAGCCAAGGCATCAGCCACGAAGTTAAACAGAAGCGGAGAAGCTGGGTCACCCTGACGCAGCCCTTGTTTGTTACGGAAGTATGGGCCTACTTCCCCGTTAACCACGATAGCCGTCTGCCCCCCCGAGACCAGTTGCAGCATGCGGTGAACCCAAACGGGCGAGAAACTTCTTCCCAAGAGGACTTGTCTAAGGAAGTCCCAATTGACACGGTCATACGCTTTTTCGAAATCTAGTTTAAGAAGAATCACAGGCTCATGAGTACGTTTGAGCGAGTGAACCATCTCAAGCAAAGCGAGAGGCCCCTCCAAAATGTGGCGCCCACGGATGAACACGGACTGGTTCCTACTAATAATAGATGTGCCACCGGGGATAAACGCGTCGAGCAGGCTTTGGCGCAGATTTTAAAAGGGGCGTTGATCAACGCTATGCGTCTAAACTGCCTAATGTTATCAGCCCCCTGCACTTTAGGGATGAGGGAGAGGATCCCGAAGTTTAATCGCGAGATGTCAACTTCTCCACGCATGAAACCATTACAGACCCCGAAAATCTGGTCCTGAAGGAGAGCCCAGAAGCGTTTACACATGGCCAACCGACAGCCATCCAGGCCAGGGGCCGTGTCAGACTTCATGCTATGGATGGCAGCGTCGATTTCCTGGGTGGTGAAGGCGAGGCCAAACGCGTCGTTTTCGGCCTCGGACACCCTGCCATCCGGACCCCACATGTCCGCGCGAAGGCGAGCCACTTGAAGTTCACACGTGCCCATCAGTTGGATGTAGAACTGATAAACATGCCGCACTATGTCATCCTGACGCAACAACAGCCCCTTGTCGGATTGCAGTCGAAGGATGGTACATTTGCGGCGGCGGCCGTTCGCATAGGCGTGAAAGTATTTCGTGTTTGCGTTGCCTTTCAAGGTCCATTTAAGTCCTCCTCTCCGCCGCCAGTACTCCTCGGCACGGAGGAGCGACTCCACCTGTCCCTCCAGGTCGTACCGATGGGCCCACTCGGGCTCGGATAAAGCGTGGGAATCGGCCTGAGCGTCCAGAGCCGCAAGTTCCTGGACAAGACGAGCCCGGCGAAAGTGACCCGAGTAGCACCTGTATTTGGCAAAAGTGACCCTATACGGGTTATATACTTGACCATGAAATTTAAATACATATGGACCACCACCCCAGTTTATGTGTTGGTTAATATCGGCTCGCATGGAAGTGAAAGCACACAGAGAATTATATTGCCTGATTCTATCCAAGAAGTATTTGGACCGTGAGTCACCATTAAACTTAAGTAGCTCTGATAGGAAAGGCGGCGGATTTTTAAACGGTGGCAGCTTCACCTTACCACCTCTGCAGCACAAGCTGTATAGGACACGACGGTCAGCTATGGAGCGTTCAGCCTTGCATCTCTCATGGAACCAAAACACGGCGCCACAAAACTGGCACCGATATTCAGGCGCACCATGATACAATCTTTTCCTATGTGTGGCCGTAGAGAAGAATGCGTCAGAGGCATACACAAAAGACATAGCGTGTTCTACTTTGACTCATTCTTATACTCCCTCTGACTCAAAATTTTTGTCTTAGATTTGTCTAGATATGGATATATCTAATACTAAAACTTGATTTGATACATTCGTATTTAGATAAATTTAAGATAAGAATTTTGGGACGGAGGGAGTACCTTTTAAGAATTATGTGTACTCTGTAGAGACAGAGAGCTCTTGGCAGATGCAGTACAGTACGGGTATCCTTGAAACGAATAAATAGTTTTATTTATAACAGTTACACAAAGGTAGTTGATGTTGGTCAAGGATGTGCAAAGCCAACAAAATGATAACACACCTGCGGAGGTCCATTTAGGCATCTTCCTCTTTCGCATTCGCTGTTGACGCCTAATGCTACTGTAAGCGGCTGAAATAACTGGGAAGTAATCGTCACCTATGTTGGAAGTGATGCTAAGACTGTTCCTAATCTATCAGAGATGAATTATAGAACATCCAAGTTCCAACTGCGGGACACGCACCTACAAATGGCGTGTTCCCAGGAGCAGAGGAAGAAGAACGTGCACCACTAAATGCATCTGAACCAACCAAAAAGGAACGCCGTTCACAATTTTCATAGATGGTCTAAGCGCACAAGAGCAAACAGTAAGGATAGAGTACCAAACGAAATAAGGACGAACCCTGAAACAATACAATCCGCGCTGACACCCTACTGCATCGCCGAGCGACAGAATGTTCACGTGCAGTGGCACGATCCGCACCAGGAGCAGTAGAACTCATATCGTGCACATCTAATGATAATGCTAACGAACGAAATTGTAGTTTCGTACAGTAACAGCAACATCAAGATGTGAAAGGAAGAACGACAGAGTAAACAGTGTTGTGATTCTTATAGTTGTGTACCTGCATTGAAAACACGAGGTACTCCAGAAAGCCAATTAGCAATGAAAAACAAAGACGATCATAGCAGCAACTTCACTGATGAAAATAAGACAGGTTTAGGCCGTGGAGCATAAACACAAACAGGTTGCGAGCAATAGTGCATGGAGAAAGGAAACTACTGGAACAGAAGGAAAAGATCAGTCATGTGCATGATTAAAGCGAGAGGAATCGTACCTGAACACTGAAGGGCGGCGAAAGCAATTCAAAGCACCAGCAACCACACCATCAAGAAACGGGGACGATCTGTGTGCTCAGATCACTTCATCATGAACTGCAAAATAGGTGGCGAAGTTAAGTCCAGAGAAGAGCACCGCCAAAAATATTTGCAAATAGCCAAGAAGTCGGACAAAGATGGCACCAGTATTACCTTCATGGCAGGCACAGAGCGGACGAGGCAAGATCGATAAGTGAGAGCGGAGGAGAAGCAAGCGAGCAGGAGGGAGAGTACACATAATCCACCCAGCGAAGCAACTGCAGGCGGCATGTCAGAAGAGCTGCACCAAAAATAGCATCAAATCAACAGCTGACAGAGCGGGACCAATGCAATTAGCTCCTCCTCTGGCCGTCAGGGAAGAGCACAACTTCCCCCTCTTGCATATGTGACTGCGACGGCGTGACGGTGGAGGGGGATGGGGAACAAATTGGCAGCGGCAACGGTGACCTTCAGGCAATGACGTTTAGAGGGGGTGAGCACAGCGACAACCCATGATGACAGAGCAGGCGCACGGCGGCGACCAGCCCTGCTCGAGTCACCTGCCTCCTGCCGGCTGGATCTGCAGGGCTTTCACCATCAAGGGGGGAGCGGCGGTGTGCGGCGGCAAGGCCTGGGAGAGGAGGAGGAGAGTGGAGAGAGGACAGAAGATGGGTGGGTAGAGCCGAGGAGGAAGGATCGGGGGCGGCGACGGCGGCTGGAGAACGAGGGAAGAGAGGAGGAGGCGACGACAAAGAGGGAAGGCATCGAGGCCTCGTGGAGACCAATCCCGCGTGTGTGAGCGACTTTGACCAATCTCTCGCATTCGTTTGTCGTTTCCTATCCGACGTGGCTAGCGCGAGCGTTCGCTCCTTCTGCACACGTTAATGTTTTTAATGTGAAGGAAAAGCTCGTCACCTTAGGATGAATCACGTACGAAGCCACTGTGGCATGTGAGCGGCCACCATTCGTGGTGATGGGAAGGAGCAACAACACAGGTAGGGCCATGTTGACATTGAGGACAACATGGCCTAGATTGTGTGTGGGGTGGTGGTGGTGTTTGCGGGAGAGGCTGTGAAAATTTTCTCTCCTGTGCATAACACGAGGCCGAAATACAGCAACAACCTGTTTAGTTCCTGCTGTAAGGGTCACATATGGTGTGCATGCATGCATTCTTCATGTGAAGTGAAGAGAAATAGTCAGAGAGAGAGAGAGAGAGAGAGAGAGAGAGAGAGAGAGAGAGAGAGAGAGAGAGAGAGAGTGAGGGTATGACTAGCATGAACGAAATTGCGCGGAGTGGAGAAATATACTCATGACTACATACATGGTCATCGAATGATCTAGACACGCATGTTGGCTAGTCTATATATAGTCCAACACAACGTGTGGGGGCTATAGCTTTAAGTGGAAGCGCAAAGTCTTAGACTTAGTGGACTATTTAGCTACATATACTACTTCTATGAGATATTGGAGTGAAACAAACAAGCCAGGCGTTTTCCTATATGGCTCGTGCGATCAAAGAATCCGTGGCTAGAAATTGGCCACTCAAATGACGATGTGTGATACGTTCTGTATTAGTTGGCTGGAAGCCATTTGGACTAGAGTCTAAGTGCAAAGGGCGCATGGATTGTAAATCATTTTGTATAACTTCAATAAACATCCCCGTGGTGGTGGCTCAGCCGGCGGTGACCATTCATTGGTGACGCCATTTGCGCCTTCCACCGTGTTGTACTCACGCAGCACCGGCATATCCCGACATCATGTTCATCAGCTTCTCATACTTTCCCGTGTCTGGCTCACCGTTGGTGAGCACCACAGTCGCTGCCCCACCAGCCAACTAACGAAGGTGACTTAACTAGTGTGAAATGTTGACTATCCATGCAAAACGATGTGGTCTTCCAGTATCCTTTGATAAAAAGAAATGACTTTTAGTTGGAAGCATGAAAAAACGCAATATATCTTGGTCCGAATGTGGGTGAAGTGAGATTTAATAGCACAATAAGAAAACTTCAGAAGAGTAAGTGTATCATACTCATAGATCCAATAACAATTTTGAAGGTGTCAAGTTAGCCCTAAAACTATATAAGTTGTTCATCGAGAGCTCTAACTTGCCCAGACCAGTGTTCACCTGCTTGTGGCGCTTGACCGTTGCCATGTTGACATATTGTATGCAAAATAGCCCCCACAAATATACAATTGAAAATCCACTCTAAAAAATGTCATACAGCCACGTTGAAGAAGAGAGATATTTTTTATTTCTTAAAAAATACACATCATCATCACGATGCACACAGACAGAAGGAGCGAGATGTATTGGTAGGTTTGCTGACAACTAGCAATACTCGCCGGATGTCCACTTGCGCACCTGCTCATCCAGAGCGGTCGCGGCAGCATCCCCCCTCAAGAAGAGCTTCCTTGGCCGCCTTCTGCAGCGCCGCCACCTTAGCTCTTACCTCGGCGCCTTTGCTTGGCCAACCATCACTTTCCTCATTGCCGCCACAATTTCCTCCTTCCTCTTCATCGCTGGCACTCACAGGGCGACCCCGACACCCTCTGGAAGCATCACGGCACCCCCCCCCCCAAAAAGATCTTATTAGGGTTTCCCCCTCCCCACCTCCCG
>NC_041385.1:21843800-21861852 GCF_002162155.2 Triticum dicoccoides
GCCCCCTTCCTCCCTCCCCTCTCCCCCGTCCAGACCCGCCTCGCGCCGCCTCCCCGGGAGGTGGCCGGGGCGGAACTCGCGCCCCTCCTCCGCGGGCCTCCCGTTCCCCCTTTGTCCGCTCGCCGCCACCGGCGGTCGCCCCCGGCGCTGGCCCGGGTGGCTCCGGCGGCGGCGGGCCTTCCCTTCCCCGCGCGCGCGTGCTCTCTTCCCGGGACAGGGAGGAGGCGGCGGTGCAGCTCGGCGTGGCTGCGGTCCGGCCGCCCTGCGTGGCTTCGTCGTCGTCTGTGTGGCGTGGTGTCGGCGCCGCTCCTTGGCGGCGGGGCGGCGTGGTGGTGCTGGGTGGCCGTCCTCGCGACCCTGGCCCAGATCTGGGCCCGGCGGGCCCCATCTGGGTCCTAGCGGGCCGGCTCCCCGGCGTGGCTTCGTCGTCGTCTGTGTGGTGAGGAGGAGGAGCGGCTTGGATGGGGGGCGGCGATGCCGATGGCATGCCGGCTGCAGCGCGATGGCGGGAGCTGCCCGGGAATGGAGTTCCCGGCCGGGCCTGTGGGCACACGGGCCTGGTAAGCTCGTGCTTGTTTGTCCGGTCGGCTACCGTTGTTGACGGTGGAGGTTGTGCCCTCCCGCGTGCCGACGGTGCCGCGGCCCCTAGTCCCAGCTCCTATCCCTTGTCGTGCAGACCTCACCTCGTGGTGCCGTGGTGAGACGGCGTGGAGGCTTCTTGACCATGGTGGCGCAAGTTGGTGGTCGGTTTGGTGGCAGACTCTGGAGCACCCGAGGTGAAGGTTGGGATCGGGGGAAACCTCTGTCGGCCTGTCCGACACCGACGCGGCGACGCCGGTGGGTGTCGTCGGACCTTCCTGGAGGGCGTCGGGGGCGACCCTTCCTCTCGCCTCGTCGGGTACCGGGGAAAACCCTTGGCAGCAGCGTCGTCTTCGTCGCGGTCCCTCTTGAGGTGCTGATTGGTACCGGTGCTTCGGAGCCTTGGAGCTTGGTGGGAGACCCTCGGTGGGCGCAGTGGCCGTGAAGCTTCTTCGTTTCCGTCGATCCGCCGTTGTCGACATTCTTTTCTTTTGTTGTTTCTCTTTCGTTTCTTTTGGGTGTGATTGTGCTACTTCCGTCCCAGCACCTATCCTGGATGTATCGGTTGGTTGCTTTGGAATACAAAGCAGGGGGAAACCCTTTTTCGTCAAGCATCACGGCATGTGATCCGATTAGCAATATCGGTAATGGTGTGCGGACCGAGTGATCCGATTAGCAATGTCGGTATGGAGTGTGGACCGAGTGATCCGATCAACAAAAAATGGTTGGTTTCTCGTGTACATGCAGGATCGTGTGAGTAGGCAGCCAAGTGATTTTGTTGAGTCATGTGATCCCAGGAGTGGTGGCGTGAGGCGTGAGTTTAGTTGATAGGCTAACAACAGCATATGCATGTAATCAGGGTGCTATATAGATATAAAGATAAAAAGGCTGTGATACATGTACTCAGGCATCAGCGATGTAATCTATTGAAACTACTTACTTTTTTTGTCGAAAATGTCTAATTTCCGTCAAAAATAGCAGCAAAGGCCACGAGTGCAAGCTGCGAGGTCCTATCCCTGTCAACTGTCAATATGCGAGAAACAATAAATGTGATTGGCACTAGCAGTACATAGCTGCTCTCGACGAGCATAGTGATGTGGAAATAAAGGAGCGTAGCCTGAAGTTTCTAGACTGATATCTTGCACACTGGAGTGACTTGGCTAGCAGGACCAGTGCAGAACACGAGGCGAAAATGCAGCAACAGCCGGTTTAATTTCCTGATGTATATATGTGGATCATACATGGGGTGCATCCATGCATTCTTCATGTGAAATGAAGAGAAATAGAAACAAGGTATGACTAGCTCGGACGAAATTGCACGGAGTGCAGTAATATACTCATGACTACATACATGGTCATCGAATGATCTAGGCACGCATGTTGGCTCGTCTATATATAGTCCATCACAACGTGTGGGAGCTATAGCTTTAGGTGGAAGGCAAAGTCTTAGACTTAATGGACTATTTAGCTACATATACTACTTCTATGAGATATTGGAGTGAAACAAACAAGCCAGATGCTTTCCTATATGACTGGTACGATGTGTGATCCTTTCTGTATCAACTGGCTGGAAGCCCTTTGGACTAGAATCTAAGTGCATAGGGCGCATGGATCGTAAATCATTTTGTATGACTTCAATAAACACCCACATGGTGACGGATCAGCCAACCGTGAGCACTCTGTCACGACGAGACTTGCGCCTTCCACCATGTTGTACTCGCACAGCACCGGCATGTCCCGGCATGTTCACCGTTGGCGATGCCATAGTAGGAATATTTAGCATTGAAAGGTGACTTAACTAGTGTGAAATTTTCAAGCAATGTATCTTGGACTGATCGTGGGGGATGTGAGGTATGATAGCGCAATAAGAAAAATGCAGAAGAGTACACGTATCAGTCATAGGTCGAGCTAATTGAAAAAAGGCACCATATTTTAAGTACACATCCGGATTTGCCACCGAATTCCTTGGACGCCCCCAAAATCTACCCGATTTCTTTCTTAATATTTCAATAAACACTAATAATTGAGTTGGGACGATTTAATCCAATTTCTAACAAAAAGGGCCCGCCTATAAACGCTGATGTGGCACTAAAGTGAAAAAAAACAATGTTGGCTTTTAAATTAGACAGAGGGCACACGGGTCAGGAACCCCTCCCTCTGCGCGATCCCATGAGCTCCACCTCTCTCTCGCCTTTCTGGTGTCCTCTACCAGATCGCCGGTGTCGCCCGGCCACCTCTCCTGCCGTGCTTCGCCCCCTCCACCATCCACCACGTCTTCTCCCTCCGGCGCCGGTGAGATCGACTGCGGCCCTGAGTCCCATCCCGCACAGCCACATACCGGATCCCGCAATGTGCCCCCTGACCCGATGAATTATGTCCTCCTCTCCGGAGTGTAGAGAGCGAGTCCCCAGCTCCAAGCTCTTCGGCATGCGGCGGCGCTGGGATTCCTGATCGAGGTTTGGGTGCCCGCCAAGGAGCAACCACAGAAAATGACACAGACAAGGAACCTGTATTTCACAGGTACAGATGGGTAAGCATATCTTTGTATGTAGGGACTGGTGAGGGAAACACCATTCACTAGTTGGTTTTGCATATCTTTTCCTGAATTTCTAGGATTGAGAACTTTCATGCTAACCTGGCCCTTAAATTACCACACAAGCTTAATAAAAACATAAAACTATGCAATGCACACCTCAACTCCCATTTTGAAAGAGATGATGGATTCATAACCACATTTTCAAAATGTTCAGATAGAAACAACAAATTCTGAATGTAGATTTAATTTATTCGAAACATGGCAGTGCTTCAACAGTTTGAAATGTTTGCTAACCGTAAACATCTTTCATAAGTCAAAAAAGTATTTTCCATGTATAATTCCAAACAATGCCGTCGTTAGTAAATAAGGCAAATCCAAGAGAATAAATCTTGGCTATTGGAGCGACATCCAAGCCACCATCAACCAGTGCATAACACAAAGCCCAAATGCAGCACTAGACAGTTTAATTTCCAGTTTCAGTCACACATGCTGTGCATGTTGCATTGTTCACTTCATATGAATAGAAAAAGGAAATATGTATAGGTACGGTAGCACGGAAACTCGCAAGGGCGTCCTGGGTATGCATGCACATGTTCAACCATATGCTTTAAGATTGGTGCACTAGTTATGCCATTAACTTTTAATCGCTGCATTGGTGTCCATGCATGCCAGATTTTGGTAGATTTATATGCGTCACCCTCATCACCTCCAATGCTTTACCATTTTAATCTTAAAACTCAAACCTATTATATCTTTTAAAACTGGAAGTACAAATTAAGTTCTGTTCACATATTCGTGTTCGTTGCAACGAATAATTTCAAATAAGACCAATTTTAAATACATGTAGACACCTTTTAAATTTAACCAAGTTTCAAATATTATGATAGTCATAATAAGTTTCACCAAGTTTCATTTCCTTTATAGAAACTTTTTGATTTTAAAACTTGCTGAAGATTTTAGAACTTGTCAAATCATTCATTTCTATTAAGTTCCAACGATTGAAACTTAGCCAAAATTTAAAAATGTGTCAAAACAAATTCAAAATTGGTCTTATTTCAAAGCCGTCGTCACGAGAAACACGAGTATGCAAACAAAATATAAATTGGACTTCCGTTCAAAAGATACAATAGATTCATATTTACAAGTCAAAAGAAAAGCATGCGAGGCGGGATGAGTGAGCCATGCACTCTCTACCAAAAGTTGCATGTGTGGACCCCTTTTACAGCAATTAAGCCTAAACACATGTGAGCTCGGGCGGAGCTACTAACTCCGCAGGAGCCATGGCCCCACAGGTTTGCCTGTTTTTGTGAAGATTTTTTTGTAGCGAGACATAGTTTGGAGAAAACAACACTTTTGCCCCTGATAGATTGATATTTTCTCCCTTGCCCCCAACCATTCATGTGTAGCTCCACCACTACATGTGAGGGTCCAATCCAATTTGCGAATCACAATGCAATCGAGAGGCACAAATCTGTGTGACCTCATCCCTTTGTGCCACAAATCCTCTCCCATTGGTAGCATGAACAAGTTGCATGCATCACTACAAGAAATATGTGAACTTGTGACCTTGACTATTGGTCACTGAAAGGTCATTGTTTTTCATTTGCGACCTTTTTGTGACCAAAAACAGAAGGTCAAAAGCTGGCGGTCATAAACAGAAATTAATGACCTTCTCTGTGAGAAGGTCGTAGACGTTTACGACCAAAACAAAAGGTCATTGAACCCATGACCTTTTGTTTTGGTCACTAGCTGTCTGCTCAGGCCACGTCGGATCCGACATGGCAATCTGACGTGGCAATATTACGACCAATTGAAAAGGTCACTGATAAGATTCAGCCCGGTCCGATTCGTTGCTTTACATGGGCCGAGCCCAATAATTCGGCCTTTCTATTCCCTAAGCTTCTTTCAGTGTTTTTGGGCCTTAGCCTTTCTACGGTCCATTTATTTTTTGGGTCTCATCTATTTTTCTTTTGGGCCTTGGCTTTTTTTCAGTCAATTTCCTTAATTTTCAGCCTTTCCTGAGAATATTACTTGGTAAATGGCCTTTCTGATGCCAAATACTGTTGGGGAATGTAGCAGAAATTCAAAATTTCCTACGCATCACCAAGATCAATCTATGGAGATTCTAGCAACAAGAGAGGAAGAGGATGAGTGCATCTTCATACCCTTGAAGATCGCGATGCGGAAGCGTTACAAGAACGCGGATGAGGGAGTCGTACTCGCGGCGATTCAAATCGCGGAAGATCCGATCTAACGCCGAACGGACGGCGCCTCCGCGTTCAACACGTACAGCCCGGGGACGTCTCCTCCTTCTTGATCCAGAAAGGGGAGAGGAGAAGTTGAGGGAGAGCTCCGGCAGCACAACGGCGTGGTGGTGAAGCTTGCAGTTCTCCGGCAGGGCTTCACCAAGCACTACCGAGGAGGAGGAGGAGTTAGAGAGGGGGAGGGCTGCGCCAGGGGCAAGGGTGAAGCTCCCATGCGCCTCCCCACTATATATAGGGGTGGAGGGGGTTTTATTCTTGCCCTCCAAGTCCATTGGGGCGTTGGCAAAGGTGGGAGGAAAGAAATCTCATCATTTCCTTCCCCACCGATTGTTATCCCCCCTTTTTAGGGATCTTGATCTTATCCCTTCGGGATATGATCTTATTCCTTCTAAGGGGGGATCTTGGTGCGCCTTGACCAGGTGTATGGGTCCTTTCCCCCACTACCCACGTTCATATGGGTCCCCCCATGCTGGTGGGCCCCACTCCGGAACCTTCTAGAACCTTCCCGGTACAATACCGAAAAATCCCGAACATTTTCCGGTGGCCAAAATAGGACTTCCCATATATAAATCTTTACCTCCGGACCATTTCGGAACTCCTCGTGACGTTCGGGATCTTATCCGGGACACCGAACAACATTCGGTAACTGCACACTAAATCCCATAACAACTCTAGCGTCACCGAACCTTAAGTGTGTAGACCCTACGGGTTCGGGAATCATGCAGACATGACCGAGACAGCTCTCTAGCCAATAACCAACAGCGGGATGTGGATACCCATGTTGGCTCCCACATGTTCCACGATGATCTCATCAGATGAACCGCGATGTCAAGGATTTAAGCAATCCCGTATACAATTCCCTTTGTCAATCGGTACGTTACTCGCCCGAGATTCGATCGTCGGTATCCCAATACCTCGTTCAATCTCGTTACTGGCAAGTCACTTTACTCATTCCGTAATGCATGATCCCGTGACTTACTACTTAGTCACATTGAGCTCATTATGATGATGCATTACCGAGTGGGCGCAGAGATACCTCTCCGTCACGTGGAGTGACAAATCCCAGTCTCGTTTCGTGCCAACCCAACAGACACTTTCGGAGATACCCGTAGTGCACCTTTATAGCTTTAGCACACCCAAAGCATTCCTACGGTATCCGGGAGTTGCACAATCTCATGGTCTAAGGAAATTATACTTGATTAGAAAAGCTTTTAGCAAACGAACTACACGATCTTGTGCTATGCTTAGGATTGGGTCTTGTCCATCACATCATTCTCCTAATGATGTGATCCTGTTATCAATGACATCCAATGTCCATGGTCAGGAAACCATAACCATCTATTGATCAACAAGCTAGTCAACTAGAGGCTCACTAGGGGCATGTTGTGGTCTATGTATTCACACATGTATTATGGTTTCCAGTTAATACAATTATAGCATGAACAATAGACAATTATCATGAACAAGGAAATATAATAATAATCCTTTTATTATTGCCTCTAGGGAATATTTCGAACAGTCTCCCACTTGCACTAGAGTCAATAATCTAGTTCACATCACTATGTGATTGCAATGAATTCAACACCCATTGGGTTTGATCATATCTCGCTTGTGAGAGAGGTTATTAGTCAACGGGTATGAATCTTTCAGATCCGTGTGTGCTTAACAAATCTCTATGTCATCTCCTAGATGTCGCTACCACGCGCTATTTGGAACTATTACAAATAACTGCTCTACTATACGAATCCGGTTTACTACTCAGAGTCATTCGGATTAGTGTCGAAGTTTGCATCGACGTAACCCTTTACGACGAACTCTTTTACCACCTCCATAATCGAGAAAATCCCTTAGTCCACTAGTTACTAAGGATAAGTTTGACCGCTATCATGTGATCCATTCCTGGATCGCTCTTGTACCCCTTGATTGACTTCATGGCAAGGCACACTTCGGGTGCGGTACAAAGCACAACATACTATAGAGCCTACGTCTAAAGCATAGGGGACGACCTTCGTCCTTTCTCTCTTTTCTGCCGTGGTCAGGTCTTGAGTCTTACTCAATACTCACACCTTATAACACACCCAAGAACTCCTTCTTTGTCGATCTATTTTGAACTCTTTCAAAATCTTGTCACGGTATATATTCATTTTAAAGTACTATTAAGCAATTTTGATCTATCCTTATAGATCTTGATGCTCAATGTTCAAGTAGCTTAATCCAGGTTTTCCATTGAAAAACACTTTTCAAATAACCCTATATGCTTTCCAGAAACTCTGCATCATTTTTGATCAACAATATGTCAACAACATATACTCATCCGAAATTCTATAGTGCTCCCACTCACTTCTTTGGAAATACAAGTTTCTCATAAACTTTGTATAAACCCAAAATCTTTGATCATCTCATCAAAGCGTATATTCCAACTCCGAGATGCTTACTCCAGTCCTTGGAAGGATTGCTGGAGCTTTGCATACTTGTTAGTATCTTTCAAGATTGACAAAATCTTCTGGTTGTATCACATACAACCTTTCCTCAAGAAAATCGTCGAGGAAACAATGTTTCTACATCCTATCTGCAAGATTTCATAAATCATGCAGTAATTGCTAATATAATTCCAACAGACTCTTAGCATCACTACGAGTGAGAAAGTCTCATCGTAGTCAACTCCTTGAACTTGTCGGAAAACATCTTAGCGACAAGTCGAGCTTTCTTAATGGTGACACTTACCATCATTGTCCGTCTTCCCTTTTAAAATCCATCTGTACCCAACAGCCTTACAACCATCAAGTAGTTCTTCCAAAGTCTACACTTTGTTTTATACATGGATCCTCTCTCGGATTTTATGGCCTCGAGCCATTTGTCAGAATGCGGGCCCACCATCACTTCTCCATAGCTCGTAGGTTCATTGTTGTCTAGCAACATGACCTTCAAGACAGGATTACTGTACCACTCTGAAGTAGTACGCATCCTTGTCACCCTACGAGGTACGGTAGTGACTTGATCCAAAGCTTCATGATCACTATCATAAGCTTCTACTTCAATTGGTGTAGGCGCCACAGGAACAACTTCCTGTGCCCTGCTACACACTAGTTGAAGTGACGGTTCAATAACCTCATCAAGTCTCCACCATCCTCCCACTCAATTCTTTCGAGAGAAACTTTTCCTTGAGAAAGGACCTGATTCTAGAAACAATCCCTTTTGCTTCAGGAACTGAGACTGGAGGTATACCCAACTGTTTTGGGTGTCCTATGAAGATGCATTTATACGCTTTGGGTTCGAGCTTATCATCCTGAAACTTTTTCACATAAGCGTCGCAGCCCCAAACTTTTAAGAAACAACTTAGGTTTCTCCAAACCATAGTTCATACGGTGTCGTCTTAACAGAATTGCGTGGTACCCTATTTAAAGTGAATGCGGTTGTCTCTAATGCCTAACCTATAAAACGATAGTGGTAATTTGATAAGAGACATCATGGTACGCACCATATCCAATAGGGTGCAACTATGATGTTCGGACACACCATCACACTATGGTGTTCCAAGCGGTATTAATTGCGAAACAATTTTGACAATGTCTTAATTGCGTGCCAAACTCGTAACTCAGATATTCATATATATGATCATATCATAGACATTTTATCCTCTTGCCACGATGATCTTCAACTTCACTCTCAAATTGCTTGAACCTTTCAAAAATTCAGACACGTGTTTCATCAAGTAAATATACTCAGAATCTACTCAAATCATCTGTGAAGTAAGAGCATAAGATATTCACTGTATGCCTCAGCACTCATTGGATTGCACACATCAAATGTATTACTTTCAACAAGTTGCTCTCCTGTTTCATCTCACTGAAAACGAGGCCTTTCAGTCATCTTGCCCATGTGGTATGATTTGCATGTCTCAAGTGATTCAAAATCAAGTGAGTCCAAACGATCCATATGTATGGAGTTTCTTCATGCATATATACCAACAGACATGGTTCGCATGTCTCAATCTTTTCAAAATGAGTGAGTCCAAAAATCCATCAACATGGAGCTTCTTCATGTGTTTTATACCAGTATGACTCAAATGGCAGTGCCACAAGTATGTAGTACTATCATTACTATCTTATATATTTTGGTATGAACATGTGTATCACTACGATCAAGATTCAATAAACCATTCATTTTAGGTGCAAGACCGTTGACGGTATTATTCAAATAAACAGAGTAACCATTATTCTCGTTAAATGAATAACCTTATTGCGATAAACATAATCCAATCATGTTTATGCTCAACGCAAACACCAAATTACAATTATTTAGGTTTAACACAAATCTCGATGGTAGAGGGAGTAGGAGATGCTTGATCACATCAATCTTGGTAACACTTCCAACAGACATCGTCATCTCACCTTTAGCTAGTCTCCGTTTATTCCATAGATCTTTTATTTCGAGTTACTAACACTTAGCAACCGAACCGGTATCTTAATACCCTTGTGCTACTAGGAGTACTAGTAAAGTACACATTTAATACAATGTATATCCAATATACTTCTGTCAACCTTGCCAGCCTTCTCATCTACCAAGTATCTAGGGTAGTTCTGCTTCAGTGACTGTTCCCTCATTACAGAAGCACTTAGTCTCGGGTTTGGGTTCAACCCTGGGTTTCTTCACTAGAGCAGCAACTGATTTGTCGTCTCATGAAGTATCCCTTCTTGCCCTTGCCCTTCTTGAAACTAGTGGTTTCACTAACCATCAACAATTGATGCTCCTACTCGATTTCTACTTTCGCGGTGTCAAACATCGCGAATTGCTCAAGGATCATCATGTCTATCCCTGATATGTTATAGTTCATCACGAAGCTCTAATAGCTTGGTGGCAGTGACTATGGAGAACCATCACTATCTCATTTGAAAGATTAACTCCCACACGATTCAAGTGATTGTAGTACTCAGACAATCTGAGCACATGCTCAATGATTGAGCTTTTCTCCCTTAGTTTGCAGGCTAAGGAACTCGGCGGAGGTCTTATACCTCTTGCTGTGGTCATGAGCCTGAAATCCCATTTTCAGCCCTCGAAACATCTCATATGTTCCATGATGTTTCGAAATCGTCTTTGGTGCCTAAATTCTAATCCGTTTAACATCACTGAACTATCACATAGTTATCAAAATGTGTATGTCAGATGTTCACAACGTCCACAGACGACGCTCGAGGTTCAGCACACTGAGCGGTGCATTAAGGACATAAGCCTTCTACGCAGCAATGAGGACAATCCTCAGTTTATGGACCCAGTCCGCATAATTGCTACTATCAACTTTGAACTAAATTTTCTCTAGGAACATATCTAAGACAGTAGAACTAAAGCGCGAGCTACGACATAATTTGCAAAAACCTTTTGACTATGTTTAGGATAATTAAGTTCATCTTATGAACTCCCACTCAGATAGACATCCCTCTTGTCATCTAAGTGATTACATGATCCGAGCAACTAGGCTGTGTTCGATCATCACGTGAGACGGACTAGTCATCATCAGTGAACATCTTCATGTTGATCGTATCTACTATACGACTCATGCTCAAGCTTTCGGTCTCTTGTGTTCCGAGGCCATGTCTGTACATGCTAGACTCGTCAAGTCAACCTAAGTCTTTCGCGTGTGTAAATCTGGCTTACACCCGTTGTATGTGAACGTTAGAATCTATCACACCCGATCATCACGTGGTGCTTCGAAACAACGAACTTTCGCAACGGTGCACAATTAGGGGGAACACTTTCTTGAAATTATTATGAGGGATCATCTTATTTACTACCATCGTTCTAAGCAAATAAGATGCATAAACATGAGAAACATCACATGCAATCAAATAGTGACATGATATGGCCAATATCATTTTGCTCCTTTTGATCTCCATCTTCGGGGCTCCATGATTATCATCTTCACCGGCATGACACCATGATCTCCATCATCATGATCTCCATCATCGTGTCTCCATGAAGTTGTCTCGCCAACTATTACTTCTACTACTATGGCTAACGGTTTAGCAATGAAGTAAAGTAATTACATGGCGTTATTCAATGACACGCAGGTCATACAATAAATGAAGACAACTCCTATGGCTCCTGCCGGTTGTCATACTCATCGACATGCAAGTCGTGATTCCTATTACAAGAACATGATCAATCTCATACATGACATATATTTCATTCATAACATCCTTTGGCCATATCACGTCACACAGCATATGCTGCAAAAACAAGTTAGACGTCCTCTAATTGTTGTTGCAAGTTTTTTACGTGGCTGCTATAGGTTTCTAGCAAGAACGTTTCTTACCTACGCCAAAACCACAACATCATATGCCAATTGCTATTTACCCTTCATAAGGACCCTTTTCATCGAATCCGATCCGAGTAAAGTGGGAGAGACAGACACACACTAGCCACCTTATGCAACTAGTGCATGTCAGTCGGTGGAACCTGTCTCACGTAAGCATACGTGTAAGGTCGGTCCGGGCCGCTTCATCCCACAATACCGTCGAAACAAGATAGGACTAGTAACGGTAAGCATACTGAACAAAATCAACGCCCGCAACAACTTGTGTTCTACTCGTGCATAGAATCTACGCAATAGACCGAGCTCTGATACCACTGTTGAGGAACGTAGCAGAAATTCAAAATTTTCTACGCATCATCAAGATCAATCTCTGGAGATTCTTGCAACAAGAGAGGGAGAGGATGAGTGCATCTTCATACCCTTGAAGATCGCGATGCGGAAGCGTTACAAGAACGCGGATGAGGGAGTCGTACTCGCGGCAATTCAAATCGCGGAAGATCCGATCTAACGCCGAACGGATGGCGCCTCCGCGTTCAACACACGTACAGCCCGGGGACGTCTTCTCCTTCTTGATCCAGAAAGGGGAGAGGAGAAGTTGAGGGAGAGCTCCGGCAGCACGACAGCGTGGTGGTGGAGCTTGCAGTTCTCCGGCAGGGCTTCGCCAAGCACTACCGAGGAGGAGGTGGAGTTAGAGAGGGGGAGGGCTGCGCCAGGAGCAAGGGTGAAGCTCCCATGTGCCTCCCCACTATATATAGGGGTGGAGGGGGCTGGTTTCTTGCCCTCCAAGTCCATTGGGGCATTGGCAAAGATGGGAGGAAAGAAATCCATCATTTCCTTCCCCACCGATTGTTATCCCCCCTTTTTAGGGATCTTGATCTTATCCCTTCGGGATATGATCTTATTCCTTCTAAGGGGGGATCTTGGTGCGCCTTGACCAGGGGTGTGGGTCCTTGACCCCACTACCCACGTTCATGTGGGTCCCCCCATGCAGGTGGGCCCCACTCTGGAACCTTCTAGAACCTTCCCGGTACAATACCGAAAAATCCCGAACATTTTCCGGTGGCCAAAATAGGACTTTCCATATATATATCTTTACCTGTGGACCATTCCGGAACTCCTTGTGACATCCAGGATCTCATCCTAGACTCCGAACAACATTCGGTAACTGCACACTAATTCCCATAACAACTTTAGCATCACCGAACCTTAAGTGTGTAGACCCTACGGGTTCGGGAATCATGCAGACATGACCGAGGCAGCTCTCTGGCCAATAACCAACAGCGGGATCTAGATACCCATGTTGGCTCCCACATGTTCCACGATGATCTCATCGGATGAACCACGATGTCAAGGATTCAAGCAATCCCGTATACAATTCCCTTTGTCAATCGGTACGTTACTTGCCCGAGATTCGATCGTTGGTATCCCAATACCTCATTCAATCTCGTTACCGGCAAGTCACTTTACTCGTTCAGTAATGCATGATCCTGTGACTTACTACTTAGTCACATTGAGCTCATTATGATGATGCATTACCGAGTGGGCACAGAGATACCTCTCCGTCACACAGAGTGACAAATCCCAGTCTCGATTCGTGCCAACCCAACAGACACTTTCGGAGATACCCGTAGTGCACCTTTATAGCCACCCAGTTACGTTGTGACGTTTGGCACACCCAAAGCATTCCTACGGTATCCGGGAGTTGCACAATCTCATGGTCTAAGGAAATGATACTTGACATTAGAAAAGCTTTTAGCAAACGAACTACACGATCTTGTGCTATGCTTAGGATTTGGTCTTGTCCATCACATCATTCTCCTAATGTTGTGATCATGTTATCAATGACATCCAATGTCCATGGTCAGGAAACAATAACCATCTATTGATCAACGAACTAATCAACTAGAGGCTCACTAGGGGCATGTTGTGGTCTATGTATTCACACATGTATTACGGTTTCCAGTTAATACAATTATAGCATGAACAATAGACAATTATCATGAACAAAGAAATATAATAATAACCATTTTATTATTGCCTCTAGGGCATATTTCCAACAAACACTACTAGGTCCCACTTCTCAGGTTCTAATTAACAACGACCGAGGTTTCAACTTCCACAATTTGAAACAATTATTTCAATGAGAATAGTAAACAAGTAAAAATTATCAAAACACATGCCAATTATCCAAAATACTACAAATATACTTCTCAGGTTGTCCCAGGTTAGAGCTCTTGTAATAGCACAATCTTTACATCATTCATTTCACCAAGATACTATGATACTACTAATATACTTCTGACTTCTTCACTTCCAGGCTAGAGCTCTTGTAAATGTTCGTAGAGGCTGAACGAAGCAGCATCACCTTGTTGAGTAGCAGATCATCACCATCATCCCAGGTTGGATCAGCTCAACAGAGCATCCCCGGTCGTCGGCATGACTTGAGCAGCAACATCTCAGGTTGATAACCAGATCCTGTAGCGAGCAGCAGAAGCTGATCCAGCATTACTGCAATAGCAACATCAGATCCGATTAGCAACAGTACAACATATAATATCAGCAACATTAACTGCTCCAAATCAACAGCAACTACAGCATATCAGGTCAACAACTACTACAGCAGATCAGATCAGATCCAAGTACAACTTATAATATCAGCAAGATTAACTACTCCAGATCAAGAGCAACTACAACAAATCAGATCAACAACTACTACATCAGATCACATCAGATCAGATCAACAACTACTACTACAGCAAGATCAACATCACCTACTATAGCAGATCAGATCAACACATTTGTTTGAATGGAGTAACTTGGAGAATCAGTATAACAGATCAGTAACTTAGAGTACTCCGAAATGGATTTTGATTTAAATTGTACTCCAGCTAATGAAGAGGACTTACCTGGAGGAAGTCATGATGACCCAAATGGTGATTTCAACATGGAAGAAGATCCCATTCAAGATTCAGGCTGCGAGTACTCGAAGAACATGCATTCAAATAGAGATCATGAGCATGTTCACTGTGATCTTGTACTCCAGTTACAATCTTATGAGTATGCATTCAAATAGAGATCATGCAATCAAATGGAGTAGTTACAGTCTTAACTAAGAAGATCATGAGCATGTGCATGAATAAAATGAGCATCAGCATGTGTTAACATGATCATAAGCATGTGTATGAGTAAAATGATAGAGGATAAGAAGATATGTTTAGTTACAGTCTTACAATTGATGCTTTGTAACTATAGATAACTGAAAAATGAGTACAGTGGATGTACAGAATTTGTAGGCTCCATTTGTAACTACAGTACTCCTTTCATTTGTTTCAAATTTTCAGTACATGTCACAGTAGCATGATAAAAATTCCAGTTGAAACTAAAGATGCAGTACACTAAATTACTCAAGCCTTGCTAAACAGCAAGTCTTATAGTAAAGAACTGGAGTTAATTACTTACTCTACTACTAACAGCAAGCCTCTACACTAAATTACTTACTCTATTACTACAGTAAACAACAAGATTAACCGAAAAGGTTTCCATTAGTTTTAATTAAACTAAAACCCTTCTTTAATTATAACTAAAGGAAAGGTTTCAATGTAATTTAATTAAACAAATAAATTCAATTAATTAATTAGAGTTACTGGATTGAATTATGTTAACAAGACTATCAAGAAGAGATACTGGACTGAAACAAGCTAGCAGCATCATGACATACAAGGGATATCAATCTTGACAACAAACCACCAAGAGCATCTCAGAGCACCACATGGACCTCTCTCGGTATGACTTTGTTGCACTAAAATATTACAGATCAAGAAGAGATTCTGAAAATTTTAATTGAATTCAATTAAATTTGTGCTACTGCTGTTGTTATAAAACTACTGAATCTAATGATGCAACAATTAGCATGAGATACAAGCAGCACTAAGCACCAAGATTACTACACCAAGTCAAATTTAAGCTACTGAAAAATGGTGGAAGATTCATGACAAGAATAACAGTAGCAGAAGCTTCATGTGCTAAAATACTGAAGCTTCATGTGCAAAACTACTCAAGGTTTATGTGCAAAATTAAAAGTAGGTGCTGGAGCTATTCCAAAATTATCACAAAATTTAAGCTATCATCCTGCTGCAGAAATAAATTCAGTCCAGGCCCCCATCACCTGCCAGGCTGCCGCCAAGCTCCAGCCCCTCCAGCAGCGACCACAAGGTAAACAGCCATACCTGCAGATTACAGGTAAACAATTAAGCTATGTTTATGACATGTCATTGCATGTACGCAAAGAGGATCACTGAGTTTATTTACATTATGGAGGTTGGACTTGTGCTTGAACCAGCGCAGGTTCACTGAGTTGCCCCCCAACCCTAGAAAATTAAAGAACACATATGCACAACAATTGTTTGTTATCCATGTGCAGCTCGCACCGAAATCTGTTCGATGAGTTGACTTTTATCATTATTCCTCGATCTGATCGAACTAGGCCAACTTGTTTCAAACTTGATTGATTACTGATCTCAATGAATATGGAGGGCCTAATAGTACTAATACCCTTGCCAAATTTCTCTTAAATGATGTACCTTTTTTACTTATTTAAAATGATGATGCATCTAATATAAACCAACTGATGATGCTCTCACAACACAATGCAATAGTTAGTGCTTGAGAGTAGAGTATATATGTGCATAATTAACTCCAATCTCCATAGATAATTAGCGCAACAATAATGAGCTAGACAAGTAAATATTCAATAATGGACTTCAAACTTGATAAATAATTAGCTCTCGCAGTCCTAAAAATAAATTGTACCCCATCTTGCAATAGTAGGTGTGTCGAGTCAGCTCTCTCATCTCCTAACCCAAAGACACTAACATGCACACCAGTTGTATACTTATCCATGTGCATCTCGCACCATGGTCTGTTTAGTGAAAGTCTACTTTTGCTTACCATTCCCCAGCCTCATCTGAAGCAGGCCAACTGACTGCAAACTGGGTTAATTACAGATCTGAATGAAGACGAGGTGCCTATAGCACCCTCGCTAGTCTTCTCTCAACAGTACTGTACATTTGAGGTGTATGGAAATGGTGCAGACAGTGTTAAGCAGGCTGTCAAACATATGCATTATTCTGTCAGAAACTTTGCAAGTATCATCTCATCAGAGTCGGGGTATTAGACTACCAAATTTAAAGTGTTCGGCGCAGCAGGGAGGCTTGAATTTGGGGGCAAATGCGGGTGCCACCCAACACCAACAGAGAGGCCACGAACTTACCCTCGCTGTGGGACAAAGATGCGAAGAAGCGATTAGTGGCGAGCGCGGCGCCGGTGATGTCCCCCAAGCCCCGCATCAGCGCCTGGATAAGCGCGCACATCAGACAGGCCGACCGTGCCCACCCAGCGTCCTCGGCCGCCAGGACTGAGCTCCTGATCTGCTCCTTGATTGAGCATCTCGATGCCCTGGCTGGCCGTCGCAGGTCGACAGAGACCAGACCAGTGAGGCGTACCGGGGCGGAGATCCGGGAAGGTGAACTGCGTAGAAGAGGTCGGCGCCCTGCAAACGTCTGCCCTCAACATGATCAGAGTGCAATTCAAACACACATCAGGTAACATAAGATGCACTTTGGTTTTACCCAACAGTTTCAGGCAACGTATTTAGCACATCAGGAATACAGCACATGAACTGGATGCTCAGGTACTGACATAACAGAATCACGACGGCGAATCCGTAACAAGTTAATGCATGGATACATTTTAGCACAACTAGAATACATCTCATGAACTGCGTGCAGGTACTACTAACATAAAAGAATCACGACGGCAAATCCTTGACAGTTAACAATGCATGAACCATGAACACAACAATAGACTAACGTAGCACTCATCAGATCTTGTAGCGGGACCGGACCGGTGAGCAGAAGTAGCAGGGCTGGGAGGATGCATACCAGCCATGGAGGCGCTTGTGGAGGTTGACGGTGTACTCCCTCATGACGACCTCCTCCTTCCTCGGCGCTCCGCCCTTCTTCTCGTGGAGACGGGAACGGCCTCTCCATCTTGCCCCCCGCGGCGGCGGTGGCGTCCACGGACGTGTCGGTGCTGGTGGATGAGACGGAGGAGATCGAGGAGGTGTCGTCGCCGTCCTCCGGCGGGATAGGGAGGCAAAGGCGCTCGGGAACGGAGCCTTGACGATGAGCCGGTGGTGTTGCGCCGCGGATCTGCTTTCGTAGTTGCGCGGCGGCCAAGGGAAGAGAGGGAAGGGAAGAGGATGGGGGCGACGCTGGTGGGGGAGAAGGGCGGCGAGGTCGTCGGTGGGGAAGACCGCCGCCAAGGGAGACGAGGGACGGCGGCGGGTTGGGATGGGATGGAATC
>NC_041385.1:21862170-21909267 GCF_002162155.2 Triticum dicoccoides
GGCGACGGCGGGGGTGGCGGAAGGGGCGTTTCGATCTGGATCGGAGGAGGCGCCAGCGTGTTGGATCCGCGAGGGTGGGGGTCTCTGAGCGGTGAGAGTGTGTGGGGAACACTAGAGGAGTGGGGTGGGGGCGGCGGTGCGTCGAGATCCAGAGGGAGGGAGTGGGGTTGGGGCGACGACGGTGGATCCAGAAGGAGGAGTTGTGTGCGGCGGCGGTGGATCTAGAGGGAGGAAGAGGGTGAGAGTGCTAGGGTTCGCTGCGCGGGAAGAGAGAGGAGTAGTGTCGGTGCCAAAACCAGCGGATCTCGGGTAGGGGGTCCCGAACTATGCGTCTAGGCGGATGGTAATAGGAGACAAGGGACACGATGTTTTTACCCAGATTCGGGCCCTCTCGGTGGAGGTAAAACCCTACTCCTGCTTGATTAATATTGATGATATGGGTAGTACAAGAGTAGATCTACCACGAGATCAAGGAGGCTAAACCCTTATGATTGTTGTTCGTCCTACGGACTAAAACCCTCCGGTTTATATAGACACCGGAGAGGGCTAGGGTTACACAGAGTTGGTTACAATGGTAGGAGATCTACATATCCGTATTGCCAAGCTTGCCTTCCACGCCAAGGAAAGTCCCATCCGGACACGGAACGAAGTCTTCAATCTTGTATCTTCATACTCTTGGAGTCCGGCCAATGATGATAGTTCGGCTATCCGGACACCCCCTAGTCCAGGACTCCCTCAGTAGCCCCTGAACCAGGCTTCAATGACGACGAGTCCGACGCGCATATTGTCTTCGGCATTGCAAGGCGGGTTCCTCCTCCGAATAATTCATAGAAGATTTCGAACACCAGGATAGTGTCCGGCTCTGCAAAATAAATTCCACATTCCATCATAGAGAGAATAGCATTCACACAAGTTCAATCTGCCACGTATTTCGTGGCATGACATCACACCACGGCCAAGCCTTTACTCGTTTTTATTGTTCCACCTCAGCGCGTTTAGCGAAGCGGTTTCCTTGGCACGTCTTGTCAAAGCAGAGATCGTGTCCCCTTTTTCCGGGATTCTCATCAATACGGACGTGGGTAACCCAACCGTGCCATTGATTGCGGCACTTGGGAGATAAGCGAGTTTTACCGGGCTGGTGGGGACGCATAGTTTCGTCCGCCCATATATAAGGGGATAAGGATCCACCTTTTTACCTACGCTTTCTTCCTCCTTTGCTTATCCATCTCCGCGCACTCGAGCTCCAGCACCCAAATCCGCACATCTCTCCTCGACCTTCTCCAACCATGTCTGGAGCGGGAGGCAAGTGGATGGCCTCCTCCGTCACGGAGGGGCACATCAAAAAGCTGCTCAAGGCCGGATACTTGTCCAGTGATATCGCGCACCGGCTCCCCGATGAGGGGCAGCTCATCCTCACCCCCAGGCCTCATGAGAGGGTGGTATTCCTTCCCCATTTCCTCCGTGTACTGGGCTTCCCACTCCACCCCTTTGTCCGGGGACTCATGTTCTACTATGGCCTGGATTTCCATGATCTGGCCCCGTATTTTATCCTCAACATCTCGGCGTTTATCGTCGTGTGCGAGGTTTTCCTCTGCATCCAGCCCCACTTCAGCTTATGGCTGAAGACTTTTAATGTCAAGCCGAAGGTAGTGGGCGGCAGCCAAGCGGAGTGCAGAGGCGCCATGGTGGGCAAGATGCCCAATGTCATATGGCTCGAGGGCGCCTTCGTGGAAACCATCAAAGGGTGGCAATCAGGGTGGTTCTACATCACCGAGCCGTGTGACCCTGAATGGGCAGCGGCCCTCGAATTCAGATCTGGCATCCCCACATGGCTCACCTCCTGGAAAGAGAAGGGCCTGACATGGGGCGATTCGGAGGAGCTGACCGGACTCCAAGCCTGTGTCCAAAAGCTAGTGAACAAGAAGCTCAAGCTTGTCAACGTAGTCCAGGTCATGCTCATCCGCCGGATTCTCCCGTGCCAACAACGGGCTTTCAATTTGTGGGAGTTCGATTCGGCGCAGCACCAGACTTTGAGCAGGCTTTTCGACACTTCGTACGAAGATGCCTGGAAGGTGCTGTTTAAGGGCGTCGAGGCCCCCGCATCCTCTATCGAAGATCGCGGATTCAGCTCGCAGTGTCAAGCTAGCGAGGTAAGCGATTTTACCCTTTACGGGACACTTGTTTTCCATAGTTTGACTCTATGCGGGATCTAAACTCCCTCTCCTTTGACAGGACTGGCTTAAGAAGGTCGAGCAGGCTAACTGTCCGGCTCCTTTGCCAGAAAACCCAGTGGACGCCCGTTTGACAGGGCTGCTGGTCCTGGCGCCTCATGTGGTGCCGGAGAAGAAGGCCAAGAACAAGGCCACGGGAACCCGGAGGAGTTCCCAGCGCCAGGTGTTATTGGATTCATCGTCCGATGACTCCGAGGCGGACTCCTCCCACGAAGACGAGGAGGAGAAGAAAGAGGCCTCTCCCCCATCGGGGGGAGAGAAGAAGAGGAAGGCTTCCCCAACGGGAGAGGCCGAAGGGTCCAAGAAAGGAAGGACCCTTCCCCCGGACTGTTCTACCAATGCCGACGACGGCGATGAGGAGTGGCCCTCGAGGGTCAAGCCCCTGGCGAGATCGTAAGTGTCCGGATTCCAAAATAACTCATAATTTTTCTTTTCATCGCATAGTGTCTTCTAACGCCGCATACAACCATGTAGTCCGCCCAAGGACGATCTCCCCGCTTCGTTGAGCGGGTCCCTGGGTTCGTCGGATGTGAACAACGCTTCACTTCCGACCGCCTCCTCCCCCCGCGACGCAGACGACGCCAAGGTGGGGTCCCAGAAGGGGACCAGCCAGGAGGAGGAGGCCCCGGAGGTGCCGCAGGGCAACCTCCCGGACTTCGGACCGGACTCCGCACCAGAACCTTTGGTGGTTCCGGAGTCCGGCGGGCGGCCCCTTCGTGAGAAGGGTAAGACAACGACGCCGGCGACCTCCGTCCAACCGGAGGCGCCGGATAGCTTGCTGGAGGCGCTCAACGGCGCTTCCATCAACGAGGAGCACCGCACTGTTATGAGTGCGGTGATTCAGAGGGTTCAGCTCGCCAAGAGCGGGCTGACCGAAGCCTGCACCAGCCTTCTAACAGGCTTTGAGGTATGTGATTAGAATGTGTAAAAATAGTACCGCATAGACAGTAGCCCCTGATGCTCAGTTCGGTGTTCGGAAAGAAAAGCCAAACAGATATACGCAGGAGTCTAACAAAAAATATGTCAATATGGGAATGCAGGCTGCGCTGCTGACCTCTGCCGCACTGACTGCGGAGGTCAATTCCTTGAAGCAGAGCCTCGAGCGGTCTGAGATCGAGCTCGGCCATGCCAAGAAGCAGCTCGAGGACAAGGAAGGTAAGTAACACCTTATTAAAGTTGTACCTTATAGAAAAGGATTTGGTTGCAAAAAAAAGAAAAATGACAGGAATAACATGGGTACTCCAGGGGCTGCGAACGAGGTGGCAACCCTGAAGGAGGCGGTGTCCGCGGCCGAACGCAATGCAGCCACGGAACGCGCCGAGCGAGAGAAGCAGGAGGCGCGGGTGGCGGAGGTACGACAAGAGCTCCAGGCTCTCGTGGAAAAACACGAGAGTATGGAGCGTGACTCGAAGACTCGAGAGTCCGAGCTCACGTTGGCTCTTGAGAGTGCCAAAGCCACTAAGGCCGAAGCCCAGAAGGCCCTCCAGGAAATTGAGGCACTAAAGAAGATAGCGGCGGGTAAGGCATTCTACATGCAAAGCAAGCATGTAAAAGTGAATTACTTGTTACTTACCCGAATTCAGAGCTCTCTAGGAGCGTTCGCAGATTTGCCCCATAGCGCGTCCGATGCTGCCGCGTTCTACAGAGCCGAGGAGGGGAGCTCGACGGAAAAGGTGTTCTGGTCTCAGTATGCTGAGGCCGGACATCCGGTGCCCCTGAGCGACCAGCTGAAGCAGCTGGTCGAGCTCCACAAGGTGGCCGAACAGGCCATGAAGGGCCTCATAGTTCGGCTGTGGCCCAAAGAAGCCATGCCTGGGAGCTACTTCGGTCTGGTGCGGCGGCTGGTGGACGCCTGTCCGTGGGTTGACGTTGTCAAGCACTCCGCCTGCATTGAAGGTGCCCGTCGGGCCCTTGCCCGCGCTAAGGTGCACTGGGGCAATATGGACGCCGAGAAGCTTGTGACGGACGTGCCACCGCTGGGCAAGGAGTATCGCACGCCCGAGATGTATTATAAGGATGTCCTGAAGGGTGCCCGCATTATTGCGGGTGAGTGCTCCAAAGATGTAATTTTTGAGTAGACTCGCATTTTGTTATCCTGTGCGCTGAAGAATTTGTTCATATGCGCTAAGCAACACTTGTTAATTTAAAATATTACCTTCTGTGCGGCCGTTTATCAAATCTGAGAGATGGCAAGTCGTTGGCTTCGGCCCCCATGCCACGAGTGCTGGGGTGTTTGGGATAAACTTGAGCGCTCTTGTTCCCATTTTTGGTTCCATCGAGGGAGGCGCTCAACGCAACGAACGAGGCAACCAGACTTATAATGCTTGAAAACTCTCACTTAGCCATAGAATTCTATAATTTTAAATTTCGGCGAAGCCCCTAGTGTTCGGAAGGCCAAATTCGGGGCGCTATCCACGCTTGGGCTGGACAAAGCCGGTTCCTCGCTCTAAGCGGCATAAGTCTTTAGGGACTCGAAAAAACCTCTCGAACAGCAACCGGCTCTCGTCTCATAATGACAGTCAGTTTTAGCTTTCTCCACTGAGGTGCTCAGCCCAGCTCAACTGGGGCACAATCGCAGTGGTTCTCCTAGCGCTACCTTAGTCTATATAACGGAACGTAAGGTACCAAAACATGGGAGCCGGGCAAACCCAACTATTGACCCAAGACATGATTCGGAGCCGATGCATATAATGCTATATGTTCGGGGTGCCGCACTTGTGAAAGTGTTCGGACTTATCACACCATGATTTGGGGAACTTAAGCCCCTAGTGTATTTGGCCGTATCAAAGCGTACGGATGCAACATGTCATGATTGAACATATATATTAAAAGGAATGCAATGATAGGAAAAAAGCGATGCATTGTTTATTCGAAAAATACTGCAATGAATGCAGAACGATACAAATAGTGCGATAACCAAGGGGTGGGACTATTTAACATGTCCCCCTCCAGGGGTAGGCTGTGGAATAGTGTATAAAACAGGTATAATGCTCGTAATGGAGACCACCTGGATACTCGTCGTAGCTTTTCTGCTTCCCTGGCTGTTGCATCGTGAGTTCGGCCGGTCTACTGCCGGGCAGGGCTTCTGGGAAACGGAGTCCTGAGGATAAGAAGAAAAAAGAAAGAAAAAAGGGATGACACATTTGGGAGCCCCTGGTGTGGTTGAGCCGCACTCTGGGCATGCCGTGGTCGTGCCCCTCCCACTATGCCCATGGTATCTCCAGAGCGTAGTGATGTACGCGTGGCACTGGTCTCGCAATTTTGCGAGGGCTGGGGTTGGGGCCGCATTGCTACGCATGCTCGGAACATGCCAGGTGGTCTTGTTGTAGATTACTCCGGGCGCGCTTGACGGTGTCCGGTCGCTTAACAGCCGGACTCGAGAATTGCCTTAAGAGGCTGCTCTGCACTTCCGCCGCGAGAGCCGCTATATGCTCCTCCGTTCGGAGAGAGCATTCCGTGTTTCCGTTGACCGTGATGACTCCTCGGGGGCCTGGCATCTTGAGCTTGAGATATGCGTAGTGCGGCACCTCATTGAACTTTGCAAATGCGGTTCGTCCGAGCAGTGCATGATAGCCACTGCGGAACGGGACTATGTCGAAGATTAACTCCTCGCTTCTGAAGTTATCCGGGGATCCGAAGACCACTTCAAGTGTGACTGAGCCAGTACAACTGGCCTCTACACCTGGTATGATGCCTTTGAAGGTCGTCTTTGTGGGTTTAATCCTTGAGGGGTCTATGCCCATCTTGTGCATTGTATCCTGATAAAGCAGGTTCAGGCTGCTGCCGCCGTCCATCAGGACTCTAGTGAGGTGAAATCCGTCGACGATTGGGTCTAGAACCAATGCGGCGAATCCACCGTGGCGGATGCTGGTGGGGTGGTCCCTTCGATCAAAAGACTGGCTCCATCGCGTATACGTCCCTGAGCGCACGCTTCCGCTCCCTTTTGGGTATGTGGGTTGCGTATATCATGTTCACCGTCCGCACTTGTGGGGGGAAACCCTTCTGTTCTCTATTGTTCAGCGGCCGGGTCTCTTCCTCGTCATCGCTGTGTAGCCCCTTGTCATTGTTTTTGGCAATTAACTTGCCTGCCTGCTAGAACACCCAACAATCACTGTTGGTGTGATTAGCTGGCTTTTCGGGGGTGCCGTGTATCTGGCACGAGCGATCGAGTATCCGGTCCAAATTGGACGGGCCCGCAGTAGTTCTTTTGAATGGCTTTTTCCGCTGACCGGGTTTAGAGCCTCTGAATCCGGCGTTGACTGCCGTATCTTCAGTATTATCGCCGTTAGTGCGGCGTTTGTGCTTATTGCGACGCGACCTGCCATTGTTGTCCTTGATATCCGGACTACCAGGATGTTTGGTGAGGTTGTTACTGTGGGCTAGCCAGCTGTCCTCTCCCGCATAGAAGCGGGTCATGAGTGATGTGAGGACTGCCATGGATTTCTTCTTTTCCTGTCCTAGGTGCCGGGCAAGCCACTCGTCGCGGATGTTATGTTTGAAGGCTGCAAGGGCCTCTGCATCCGGACAGTCGACGATTTGATTTTTCTTGGTTAAGAACCGTGTCCAGAATTGTCTGGCCGATTCGCCTGGCTGCTGAATTATGTGGCTTAGGTCATCGGCGTCTGGTGGTCGCACGTACGTGCCCTGGAAGTTAGCAAGGAATGCGGCTGCCAGGTCCTCCCAACACCCAATAGATTCTGCTGGCAAGCTGTTGAGCCAATGCCGAGCTGGTCCTTTAAGCTTGAGTGGGAGGTATTTGATGGCGTGAAGGTCATCACCGCGGGCCATGTGGATATGAAGGAGATAGTCTTCGATCCAAACCGCGGGATCTGTTGTGCCTTCATAGGATTCAATGTTCATGGGTTTGAACCCTTCGGGAATTTGATGATCCATTATTTCATCTGTGAAGCATAGTGGGTGTGCAGCGCCTCTGTATTGGGCTATATCACGACGCAACTCAAGCGAGCTTTGTCTACTGTGTTCGGCCCGGCCGGAATTGCTGTATCCGGCGTGATGGTTGCCGTCGCGCATCGTGGCGCGCCCACGTGATCCGTAGATCGATCTTGATTGTCTTGCCTTATCCTCCAATATGTCCCGCAAGTCCGGCGCGTTCCCCCGTGACTTTGTGCTTTTCGAGCGACGCCGGGGTATGGATTTAGTGGAGGGCCTAGAGGCCTCTCTGTCGCGGCCACAAGGTGGCCGGTCGGCCGTATTGTGCACTGGTGATGTAGGTTCATGTGCTTCCTCCTCTAATCGGGGCAGCAGCTTGCGTTTGGGGTAGCTTTTGGAGGGGCGTTCGAGTTCATGCTCTTCGACCGCAAGGACTTCAGTCCATCTGTCGGCTAGCAAATCTTGGTCAGCTCTAAGCTGTTGCTGCTTTTTCTTTAGGCTGTTTGCCGTGGCCTTAAGCCTGCGTTTAAAACGCTCTTGTTCGACGGGATCCTCAGGCACGACAAATTCATCGTCGTCGAGGCTTGCCGCGTCTTCGGAGGCACTACAGGAAACTGCTAGTTTGCCGTCTGTGGATAATAGACGGCAAAGACGTAAATCCGGATGGCAAAGAGTTTGCCGTCAAGAAGTAGACGGCAAAGTCATACGGCAAAGATTAATTGGCAAAGAATACTTTGCCGTCTACTTTTTTTCTGCTTGACGGCAAAGACTTTGCCGTCAGTCTATACCTTCTGCCGTCAGCGGATAAAGCCAGACGGCAAAATATTGCAGTAGCCGGAGCGGATGGACTGATGGACGGCGTCAAGTGTTTTGCCGTCTACCGGCCGTCCAGGCAGACGGCAAAGTCTATTAACTTTGCCGTCAACTGTCGCGGCAGGCAAACGGGAAAAACTCATACTTTGCCGTCTGTCGTTCTTGGGCCAGTGGGCAAAATAGCTGGACTTTGCCGTCTGCTATTCGCTCCCCAGTGGGCAAAGATGCATACTTTGCCGTCTGGTAGAGTTGTCCTAGACGGCAAATAGCCACCTCTTTGCCGTCAACCGACCTGTTGGCCAGACGGCAACATTCCAGCAAAAGCACAGGCTAGCGACATGTGGCAGTTTTGCCGTCTGTCCCTAGACGGCAAAGCTTTTTTTTGATAATCTCAAATTTTAGTACACAATTAAACAATTTAATACACAATATAGTAATTGCCTTGATCCATAACCAAAGATCCTCACAGCACAGAACCATAACAGGACATCATAGTTCCATAGCAAATATAAGCAACAATGAACAAAGTTCCATAGCATATAGTCCCAGGACAAAGTTCCATAGCATATAGTCCCAAAAAAAAGTTCCATAGCATATAGTTCCACAGCATATAGTCCCATACATATAATACACAATGAACAAAGATGGCATCACTACGTAAGATTTGGCACTACAACAAATGCCTTCATGTCCATGTCATAGTCCAAAGAACATCCAGGTGGCAACCTACAAGATTGAATGGTGACTGTCACGTTTTGGCACAAGAACAAATAACGTGCTTGAAATCATCAATATGCCAAACAGACAAAAGAACCACCAACCATACTCGATCTCAAACATTCGGAGAACCATCAAGGTTGTTGTCACTTGGGCCTCGTGCATGTGAAGATCCATCAGTATTAGATCCATGGCCTGATTGATGAGGCATCGGCATAGCGGGCATACCATTCTGGGTACAATAAGCCTGCACATTATGTTTGAGTGAAGATTAAGTACTGGTGGTAGAAGAGTTCATGTATGTCTTTGGCAATTAAGGAACTAACCGCAAACATTGCAAAGCATTGAGTAGTTTGTGCCAACACCGCCTGCTGCACCGCCTGCTGCACCGCTTGCTGCGTCCTCTCATCAGCCAGTCGCCTCTCCTCCGCCCTCTCCTCCGCCGCCACTCGCCTCAACTCCGCCAGTCTCGCCTGCAAAATATGGCATGGCAATCGCATCTTCAATCCAACAGTAAGTAAGAAACAAACATATATAGAAGGACTTGTATAGAATACCTCCATCTCAACCATAGCTGGAGTCGAGCGTTTACATGTAGAATATTTTGAGATACCTAACCGAGCTTTGTATTCAGGGAGAGAGCTACGAGAGGAACTAGGGAACATGCCTCCTGCAATTGCTTTCTTGCCATGTTTCCTGCCTTCTCCAGAGATCATGACCAACGCGTGGTCAAGAGGCTCTGTTGTCACATCATACTCGGGCCCTTTCAACTCTTTTGCCATCCCTTTAAATTTCTCCATCCGATCGTAGGCGGTCTTGCTGGAGTACGCGGACGCTGTGTCATTCTCATCGTAAGGCGTGGCTGTTCTGTACGGTGCCTTATGGCCCAAAGCATACGAGACGAAAAGGTTGGGCAGTGGAGCATTATGGTGAGACGCCTGCAACCAAAGCAACACGATTAAGAAAAAGCTTATGAAGAACTCCATAAGATATACCCAACGTTCACTGTACTCCATAACGTTCAAGTTTCCTTGATGATGTGGTGGAACCAGCATTCCGGCTCGCCGATTTCTATAATCTTTGTTTTTCGCCCTGTACTCTTTGGAACACCAATAGTCCACGATCCGCTCCCAACACTCCCCCTTATCGACGCACCATCTCGGAGTAACCTAATTGATCAATTGCATCTCATATATGTCAAAAAGAAATTGAGTGCCAGCCTGTTGAGGAAATAACAAGCATGAATATGCTTTACCTGCATGTACTTGTCCTTCTCAAGACGGAGTCTCCTACCAGCTTTCTTATCAAGACTCTTATAGCCTTGAGTTGCCATATATTTGCGGACGGCTAAAGGGCGCGCCTCATGCATCAGATTATGCACAAGCTTCGGGCAATGTTTGTTGACAACTGCTCGTGCCTCCTCCAACTTTCCATCCTCGCATCTATAGACATCCTGCAAATATAGAGAAAATTAGTTTGGTGCAGTAATTTTTAAACCTTTAAGCCTGAGGTTTCTTATAAAATCTAAATAAAGTAAAATCTGCTAGTTTATTTATAGTCAAAACAGGCAAATATAGAGACAATGGCTCCATCCCAGAAATCAAAAGGTTAAAAAGACCATCAGAGTTGATGACAATCAAGAGTTAGATAAGCAGAATTCGATCTATTATTATTAGGAATACCCATAAAGTGGATTCTAATCAATTGCCACTGCTCAATTTATAATCAATTATGATGCACTTCATAGAAGATACATTATACGGTGAACGCAGAAATTTCACCAAGAATTGAAGTATGTTTACACTAAGAATTAAACATTGTTGCTCAGAAATTTCATTCAATACAGATGATCAGATGCACATATTTCTTTGAATTGACAGGTCCAAAAATCAGGTTTATATATATGCACCCAGGTTCTAGAACTATACTCTAGATACAAATAACACAATTAAGAAATACAGTACGCACTAGTTTTCCAACATAGGGAGCTCCAGTACTGAACACGTACTCTTTCTAGGAATTCATATATTAATAACTAGAGGTCTATTGAACCAAGATTTACAGCAAAGTATCCACGTCACAGATTTTTATTCAAATTAGATATCTGCAGGTTAATCAGCAGAGCTCAAAGAATGCCTCATGTGGTATACACACACATTTATAAATAAACTAGGCTGTCCGTCCGTCCATGGTGGGCGCCTCCTCGCCTTTGTGGCCACAGGAATATTAAATTTTAAGTTTTCTAGATAGTTTTGCTACTGCAATATTATAGTCTGCTAGCATTCTATTAAGAAAAATAAAGTAAAATCTAAATCTAAGTTTTCTAGATAGTTTTGCTACTGCAATATTATAGTCTGCTAGTATTCTATTAAGAAAAATAAAGTAAAATCTAATAAGTTTTCTAGATAGTTTTGCTACTGCAGTATTATAGTCTGCTAGCATTATGTTAAGAAAAATAAAGTAAAATCTAAATCTAAGCTTTCTCGTGGGTGGAATATTTAATTCTCGAGTGCAGCATATATATCAACGGCTAGAAGTTTTGCTACTACAAGATGGTGGAGATGCAGTGTGTGAAGGAAACTTAATGATTACCCAAAGTTCGGCAAAGACCCGCTCGGCTTAGTTGTGAAACTCAATGTTGTTGGCTACACCAAGATCCTCATAGGCTTTGTAGTGGTCCCAGGTACATGCTGGCTCCGGAACTTTGCCCTCCCCAGGCAAAGTAACCATGCCAGGGTAATGCTCCTTAATGAGGCTCCCAAGGACGCCGTTCACGTGTCGGTACTTTCCCGTGCTAGCTCCAGCTTTCTTCCAACCGCTACATAATGAGAAGCCAAAGTTATTAGCAATTGTTGCATACATTGAAGGTAGAAAATGGGAAGCCAAAGTTATTTACATTTCTCCACATGGAGCAATGCATGGCCTCTGCTCCACAGGAAGCCCTCGTTCCGGGAGCCTTGAGGAACCACGTAGGTACACAGACCGACCCTCCTCAACTTGGATGAAACCAGCATGCTCCTCGTCAGAGGTCGAGGCCTCCTTGTCAGAGGTCGGGGCCTCCTTGTCAGAGGCCTCCGACGACAACCGCTCTTCCTCCACCCTCTTAGACACGGGGGAGTGAGACACCGGCTCGTCCTCCACCCTCTCAGACACGGGGGAGTGAGACACCGGCTCGTCCTCCACCCTCTCAGACACGGGGGAGTGAGACACCAGCTCGTCCTCCACCCTCTCAGACACGGGGGAGTGAGACACCGGCTCGTCCTCCACCCTCCACCAAATGGATTGAACCCATCGAGTCCGATGGAAACTCGTGCATTCTTTGCCTCTTTTGCTTTCTCATGATGTATTCGATCGAAACTCTTCCAAGCTTGGGCACAAGACGGATGTATCAGCATCGGTCTCCCATGATCATCTTTGTCGTGTCTTATCCCATATTTGTGCCATGTCATCTGTTTGGCTGTATCTTCGTTCAAGTAAAGGCGTTGAATTCTTGGCAAGATTGGAAAATATCGAAGAACATTTGCGGGGACTTTGCTCTGCTTCTTCGTACCATCACCGAGGTCTCTCTCGACATACCTAGAGGCTTTGCACTTGGTGCAATACTTGTCATCGGCATACTCTTTCGTAAATAAGACACATCCGTTTGGACAAGCATGTATCTGCTCATAGGGCATCTTAAGTGCACGAAGGATTTTCTTCGCTTCATACCAACTTTTAGGCAGTTTGTGACCTTCGGGGAGAGAGCGAACCCAAGATGTCACCATCGAATTAAAGCAATCTCTGCTCATGTTGAACTGGGTCTTCATAGACACTGCTTGTGCAATGGCATCCAGCTGACATTGGTTTGTGTGGTCGTGAAGAGGTTGTTGTGAGGAATTCGGCATTTCTAAGAAGGCCCTCGCAGACTCCTCTGGTTCTTCCTCTGATCCCTCTTCACGTGCATCGTTGAAGTCAGCTATGATGTCAACTATCCCAGTACCATTGTTGTCGGTTCGCCGACGCACCACCTCCTCTCTGCTACGTTCAGGCTTGCCATGAAGGGTCCACTGGGTATACCCACGCTTAAACCCATGCTTCTGCAGGTGCACACACATCGTCTTCTTCGACTATTCTGTGTCGTTGCGACACTTCAAGCAGGGGCATCAACGTTTGCTTTGGCCTCTAGCATATGCTGCCTCCACAAACTCGTTGGTCTTCGTCACCCATTCAGTGGTCATGCCAGCCTGACTAGGGTGTCTAGTGTACATCCACTCACGATCATCCATACTGGTACTTGCACTAACAGTAGGGGCAACAAATTCATATTCATCAAGATATGTATAATGTAATTAAGACTAGATACACACCTAATTACCATTGTCATATTATTTACGCCATGATTTTAATTTTTTACCATACAAAAGGGAAACGTGCATCCATGGATTGAATCCTATCTCTAATAGGTAAAGATGGGTCCTAATCCCACTCGAGTACGTGTAGATTGGGTTCGTTTCCCGTGCTCTACTCCGGTCCTCGGCAAAATTTCGGCAGCACCTCCCCGCTGTTCTCTAGATACATGTCTCGACAACAAGCCGAGAGAATGTGCACCCGGAGAACAACGAGGTGGCGCTGACAAAATTTTGCCGAGGACCGAAGTAGAGCACGGGAAACGAAACCCAATCTACACGTACTCGGGCTGTCCATGTATAACGTGGACAATTTGAAAGGACGATGGTTATAAATATGCAAGACATGCATATTTATAGATGCCACCCTTTGGAATGGGAGACGCCTAGGTTACGAGACTTGACATGAAAATAAAATCTAGTGGCATCGGCACGACGAACGGAATGAAGCAAATAGGGGAGGGGAAGGAGATGACAGTCAAGCTCACCCCGAGGCCATAGAGGCGGTAGTCGAACAACGATGGCAATGGTAACGGGACGGACAATGCTCCTCGAGGTGAAGAGAAAATCCCTGCACATGAAACGCACCGGCACCACCAACATAAGCACTCGTGAAACAATCTGATAAAAACATTATCAACATCATCTCACAGTTGACAACTATATATATATGTGTAGCAAGACTAGACTCTCTGGCTTGTCTTCTCCAATCTAAGCATGTTGCAAAAAACTGAGCATTTAATTTCCTACGAGCATTAATCAAAAGTTGAAATTTTGCCTTGCAGAACAACCATATTATGGACAAGCACAAGGATGCCTTATACTAAAAAATTTAGGCACAAGAAAATGGAAAGGGATACATCCATCAGCAAATCATCCATACATCCATCTATGCATCCATCCTTACATACATCTATAAATCCATCCGCATATACTGCAATCCATACATCTATCCATCTAAAAGAATACGAACAGAGATGGGGAGCGGTGCTCACCGTGGGGTGGGGCAGAGGGGGGCTTGGGGCAGAGGGGGAGGTGGTGCCCCGCTTCGGTGGTGACCAGCGGCGGCGGATGCGTAGGAGGGAACCGGCAGCGGTGCTGCCCACGGCAGCCGTGCCGCTAGGGCAGGGGAGGACGGCCCGGTGGCGGTCGCGCCATTGGAGGAGGACGGGTGGGGGGCGCAGTGGACAAGGGTCCCGACGGCGGCGCGGTGGAGGCGGGGACCAGCTGCGGTGGCGCGGTTAAGGTGGAGACGGGCGGCGGCGGCGCGGTGGAGCCGGGGACGGGCGGTGGCGGCGGCGCGGTGGAGCCGGGGACGGGCGGGGATAACCTAGCGCGCGCGGTCGAGACAGAGGAATCGGGGATGATGCGGTCGGGTGGGGGATTTTCTTTTCTTAATTTCCATTAATTTGTCGTTAGTGGGACCAAAAGGAGACGGCAAAGCAAGGCTCGGTGCCAGATTTTTTTTCTATTAGTTCGCCGTCAGTAGGACAGAAGGCAGACGACAAAGCAACTGACTTTGCCGTCAGTGGATGACAAACACAGACGGCAAAACTGGGGCACCGTTACCTACCGTCAACCTAGACATGTGTCCATCCTTTGCTGTCACATAGTGAAACAACAGACGGCAAAGAGCCAGTTTGCCGTCTTGGTTTCTTTGCCGTCATCCTTTTGCTAGGTTTGCCGTCAGCCAGTGCGCTCACAGACGGCAAAGCGCAGATTTGTCGTTAGTCATACTTTGCCATAAGCTCCTGACGGCAAAACTTTCTTTGCCGTCTACCCTGAAGAAATGCTGACAGCAAAGCCGCTCACTGACGGCAAACTAGCATTTTCCTGTAGTGAGGGAGGCATGTAATTATCGTCCTCTACCTCTTTGTCTGCCGCTCTCTCATGAGGGCTGGCTTCTCCATCCTCCTGTGCTGAATCTTGCTGGAGGGGGTTGTCTTCGGCACTGTCCGGGGTGTTATTATCTCCGGTGCCGGAATCTCCATTCTTGCTGTGGCGGGATTTTGAGCGGCACCGCTGACGCCGACGTTTAGGCTGTTTTTTGGAGGGGTCATCCTCTGCTGTTCCATCGCCATTCCAATCCTTTGGGATGTCCACTATGTATATGTCGTATGACGAGGTGGCTTTCCAGTGCCCTGTGGGCGCTGGTTCTTGGTCGTCTCCGGCATCGTCGTCCATACCGTCGATGTCTTTGGAGTCGAAGTCTAGCATGTCGGTTAAGTCATTGACAGTGGCTACGAAGTGGGTGGTGGGTGGGTTTTGAATTTCTTCGTCGTCCACATCCCAACCATCCTGGCCATAATTCGGCCAAGGCTCTCCTGATAAAGAGAGGTACTTTAGCGAATTCAGGATGTCGCCGAAGGGCGAGTGCTGAAAGATGTCCGCAGCGGTAAACTCCATGATCGGCGCCCAATCGGGTTCGATTGGCAGGAGCGCGGAAGGTTCGCGGTCCGGAGAAGAGTCCGACACCTTGGAGTCACGAGCTTCACAAGGGACAGGGTCGGTATTCAGCTCCATCGCCGTAGAGGTAGCAGCCCCCGAGGCGGTGTCCAGCCACCCATCCTCGATCGGCGCAGTCGGCTCCGAGTTTAGGGTCGGAGCGGATTCTTGTGCGGCCTCCAGGGCACTGTCCGGCGGCAGAGCTAAATCATGCCCCTCGTGACAGTGCGGCGCGCTCGGCTGTGGCTCGAATCCGTCGAAGATCAAGTATCTGCAGATGTCGGCCGTATAGTTTAAACTTCCAAATCTGACCTGATGGCCAGGGGCGTAGCTTTCGATCTGCTCCAGATGGCCAAGTGAATTGGCTCGCAGTGCGAAGCCACCGAACACGAAGATCTGTCCGTGGAGAAAAGTCTCGCCCCGGACCGCGTCGTTGTTGATGATCGAAGGAGCCATCGGGCCTATGAGCGACGACACAGAGGAACTCTCAATGAAAGCACCAATGTCGGTGTCAAAACCGGCGGATCTCGGGTAGGGGGTCCCGAACTATGCGTCTAGGCGGATGGTAACAGGAGACAAGGGACACGATGTTTTTACCCAGGTTCGGGCCCTCTTGGTGGAGGTAAAACCCTACTCCTACTTGATTAATATTGATGATATGGGTAGTACAAGAGTAGATCTACCACGAGATCAAGGAGGTTAAACCCTAGAAGCTAGCCTATGGTATGATTGTTGTTGGTCCTACGGACTAAAACCCTCCGGTTTATATAGACACCGGAGAGGGCTAGGGTTACACAGAGTCGGTTACAATGGTAGGAGATGTACATATCCGTATTCCCAAGCTTGCCTTCCACGCCAAGGAAAGTCCCATCCGGACACGGGACGAAGTCTTCAATCTTGTATCTTCATAGTCTTGGAGTCCGGCCAATGATGATAGTTCGGCTATCCGAACACCTCCTAGTCCAGGACTCCCTCAAGTAGTGTGCGATTGTTTTTTTAGGGGTGGCTCGCGGTGGGTGGGTGAGACCGTGAGAGGGTGAGGTGAGGGCCGTTGGATCCAGGAGGAATCGACGGTGATTTATCCATGATCCGCCTGAGAGGCCCCTAGACCAATCAAAACGCAGTATACCGGTATGATATTGTGACCATTTAAATTGGTCATAATTGACTAAAAGTAAGGTGCTAAATCATGTTAGCTATTTTATTATGACCTGAAATTTTGAAAAAAAAACTTCTCATTGTGTCAGCAAATTTGACTATAGTTTTCAGCAATAATCACAAATTGAAATAAGACAAATATTTTTTAAGGAGTTATGAGAAATGAGTTCTTTTAAATTCATTTTATATTTTTCGAGTGCCCAAAATGAGTTTTTTTGTGAAGGACCTATAATATATTTGTTGCAAAATTGTACGAAATCAATTTCCTAAAATACTAGGACATATTTAATGCACAATTGACCAAATGGTTTGGTGTAAAAAGTTTTGATCCACGTCTGGTGAAAAAGACAAATTTCCAAGATTTGAACGGGTCAAATTTGAACTGCAGCTGCCTTATATTTTGCTCTTCATTTTTTCCAAAAATCATTTCTAGGTACATAAGTATCTATTTAATCAGAGAAACACCAAAAAAATTCCAAGATTCAACCACTAGCTAGGAACGGTCAAGCCCGCCGTTTTGACCGCATTTTGAAACGGGCATAAAAAATTCAGAAAAATTAAAAAAATTGCAAAACCTTCGCATTGTGTCATTATATGTGACCAAGTTTCAAGGAAAAATAATAAACTTGTAATACGACAATTATTTTTAAAAAGTGTTCTCAGGAATGAGCTATCATGCATGAAGATTCATGGCTTTCAAACCAAATGATCAATCTTATGGCCACATTCATGGTATAGTTTCTTCAAAATGATCTCATATTGTGCACAAGGGTGCATCTTCAAGTTCCAAATAATGTTTCCTAAGGGATTTTTCATTTTCTTTGCTCGGAAAATTCATTTTCCATTTTCCGAGTGCCTGAAATGAGTTTTCTTTGTGAAGGACCTATAATATATTTGTTGTAAAATTGGACCAGATCAATTTTCTAAAATACTAGGCCATATTTAATGCACATTTGACCAAATGGTTTGGTGTCAAAAGGTTTAATCCACCTCTGGTGAAAAAGACAAATTCCTGCTGATTCAGCTGGAAGCGGGTCAAATTTGAACTGCAGCTGCCTCATAGTTTGCTCTTTATATTTTCCAAAAATAATTTCTAGATACATAAGTATCTATTTAATCAGAGAAACACCAAAAAAAATCCAAGATTCAACCACTAGCTAGTACGGTCAAACCCGCCGTTGTGACCGCATTTTGAAACGGGCATAAAAAATTCAAAAAATTGAAAAACCTTCGCATTGTGTCATTATATGTGACCAAGTTTCCAGGAAAAATAATAAACTTGTAATACGTCAATTAATTTAAAAAAGTGTTCTCACAAATGAGGTGTCATGCATGAAGATTCATGGCTTTCAAGCTAAATGATCAATCTTATGGCCACATTCATGACATAGTTTCTTCAAAATAATCTCTTATTGTGCACAAGGGTGCATCTTTGAATTCCAAACAATGTTGCCTAAGGGAGTTTTCATTTTCTTTGCACAGAAATTCATTTTCCATTTTTTGAGTGCCTGAAATGATTTTTTTTGTGAAGGACCTATAATATATTTTTGTAAAATTGGACCAGATCAATTTTCTAAAATACTAGGCCATATTTAATGCACAATGGACAAAATGGTTTGGTGTCAAAAGTTTTGATCCACCTCTAGTGAAAAAGATAAATTCCCACCGATTCAGTTGGAAGCGGGTCAAATTTGAACTTCAACTGCCTCATAGTTAGCTCTTTATTTTTTCCAAAAATCATTTCTAGGTACATATGTATCTATTTAATCAGAGAAACACCAAAAAATTCCAAGATTCAACCACTAGCTAGGAACGGTCAAGCCCGTCGTTTTGACCACATTTTGAAACGGGCATAAAAAATTCAAAAAAAAATCAAAAAATTGCAAAACCTTCGCATTGTGTCATTATACGTGACCAAGTTTCCAAGAAAAATAATAAACTTGCAATACGAGAATTATTTTAAAAAAGTTTTCTCATAAATGAGCTATCGTGCATGAAGATTCATGGCTTCCAAGCCAAATGATCAATCTTATGGCCACATTCATGGCATAATTTCTTCAAATGATCTCATATTATGCACAAGGGTGCATCTTCGAATTCCAAACAATGTTGCCTAAGGGAGTTTTCATTTTCTTGGTACGGAAAATTCATTTTCCATTTTTCGAGTGCCTGAAATGAGTTTTTTGTGTGAAGGACCTATCATATATTTGTTGCAAAATTGGACCAGATCAATTTTATAAAATACTAGACCATATTTAATGCACAATTGACAAAATGGTTGGGTGTTAAAAGTTTTGCTCCACCTCTGGTGAAAAAGACAAATTCCCGCCGATTCAGTTGGAAGCGCGTCAATTTTGAACTGCAGCTGCATCATAGTTTGCTATTTATTTTTTCCAAAAATCATTTCTAGGTACATAAGTACCTATTTAATCATAAATACATGGTTTGGTGGCGATACGTCGAGGTTTGGACGGTGGACGAGGGCCCCAACACTAGAGCGCGTAAACTCGCATGCCCGCCGCGTGGTCACCGCGTGACCGTGGTGTTGCCATTTGTTCTGGGCGGCCTAGGCATGTCTAGTGGGTTGGGCACTCCCCAGGTAGGTGCTAGGAAGAAAATCACAACATAAGATTCTCATGAGGAGATCGATCGATGCTCAAACATGAATAAGCAGCCAAGTGTTTGATTTGCGGTACGGAAAATGTACATGGCTAATGAGCGTGAGTTTTGGCTGAGCAAGATCAGTTACTAAGAAGACCGTCTTCACACATTTTCAGCTCAAAAGGAGGAGCCTAGGTGGTACTTGCTTTGCAAAGTACCACACTGGACATAAATACGAATGTTGAAGCTGGGCTCGAAATAATGAATGGATTGAGCTGGCATTTGGTGGAGGATAGTTATTTGGACATAGGAAAGCACTGTAGAAAATGGATACCATTTGGACATGCCAAAGTGGTACTTCCTTCACAAAGTGCTGCTTTGAACAGAATAGGAAAATGAAAATTTTCGGATTATTTTTCAACTAGGCAAGGAATGTTTTTGATGAAGATATGATCCAAAAAATTTATGAGAATTTTTTGGGAATTTTTGGAATAACAGAAATATAGGTTGGTTCACAACCTAGGACATGACACATAGGCAAAATTGATGAGATGGCGCCTAGTCATGACAACCTACCACAATCTATAAGGCTATGACCATCTATATTGGTCGCGAACAACTAGAAATAAGGCAGCGGACCAGCACTGTTTGCTTTATGACCATTTTGTGTAAGGAAATTACGACCTTTTCTGACCAAAATGGTCACAATGGTTTAGGGTTTGGAGCCCCCCGAATAGCTTTTGACCAATTGGTCTGAAATGGTCATAGATCTATGACCAATTCTTCCAGGGTCACTGACAGAAGGTCACTAGTTGACATATTTCTTGTAGTGCATGGTGCAGCAATATACTCATGATTATCCATTCACTACTAGAAAAAGGGCTGCTAGTGACGCACCTGTTTTCGCTACTAATGGCGCAGGTGCGCCACTAGCACCACGCCATTAGATTTTTTTTCTAATGGAGCACCTGTGGTGCGTCATAAGTATCTGGTATACTAATGGCGCACCGCCGCTAGTGCGCCATTAGAATAGCCCACGGTGCGCCATTAGTATCTGGTATACTAATGGCGCACCACATAGAAGTGCGCCATTAGTAACAATTTTTTTCAAAAAAAAATTCAGAATTTTTTTCAATTTTTTTTTCTTAATCTCAGGTCACTATGGCTTAATCTCGGGTCAATATGCTTAATCTCAGGTCAAATCGTACTCCATGGTCAAACTTCCCGAAAGTTCACCCATCCTCACACTAGTCCAGCCCAAGCACGCTTAACTTCATAGTACTATCCAACCCCAGCAACAGCTCACTTCACAGGCACTTGTTGATATATCACTTCAGAGTACTATCCTAGTATACCTTGTTGATGTCTAGGACTTTGTTCATGTTCATGACTATGATGAAATTTTGAAAAATATTTCAAACTTCCTGATCATATTACGTATCATTTTTTGAAAAAATATTCAAAAAGAAAATTCAAAACCAATTTTTTTCTGTTACTAGTGGCGCACCACATCCACGGTGCGTTACGAGTAAGTTTGAATTTTTTGAATTTTTTTGCCTCTAGGTCTTGAAATCCCCGTAACTTTTTTTCTGTTAGGTTTTCTGTTAAATTTGGATGTAACTTTTTGAGTAGATGATTTTTCATATAAAAAACTTTTTAATCCGAGTTCGTATGCAAAAGTTATGCCCATTTTATGAATTTCCAGAGAGATTTTGCAAATAAAGTCGAAATTCATATTTGTAAATTTTCCCAACAACTAGACCACATATCACATGGGAAACTTATTTTCTTTTATTTTTTTAACATTTTTATCATCTACTTTTATTTTTTTAAAACTGGAAAGGCGGTCCAGGGGTGCATTCGGTGGAATTTTGGGGCCAAGTTAGTAATGGTGCACCGTGGGAGTGGTGCGCGCACCGCTCCCACGGTGCGTCATTACTAGTTTTGAAAAAAAATTTGAAAAAATTACTAGTGGTGCACCGTGGATGTGGTGCGCCATTACTAGTTAAAACTAGTAATGGCGCACTATCCCCTGATGCGCCATTACTAGTTTTAAAAAAAATAAAAAAATTGATTTTTTTACTAATGGCGCACCGTGGATGTGGTGCGCCATTACTAGTTTAACTAGTAAAGGCGCACTATCCCCTGGTGCGTCATTTCTAGTTTTGACAAAAAATAAAAATAATTGTTACTAATGGCGCACCAGGGATGTGGTGCGCCATTAGTATATAGTAGTGGCGCACCACATGTCTGGTGCGCCATTAGTGTCCATTTCATCTATAGCCCTTTTCCTAGTAGTGATTGGATGGTCTAGGCATATGGCTTGCATATATATAGTCCACTGCCGAACGTATTCCTTCGGCAAGTACTCCCTCCGTTCCAAAATAGATGACCCAACTTTATACTAACTTTGCAAAGTTAGTATAAAGTTGGGTCATTTATTTTGGAACGGAGGGAGTAACAAATAGGCAAGTAAGAAGGCTATATATAGCTTTATATGGAACCATGTAGTCATGTATTAAGTAGTGAACTATGAGATGTTGAAGTGAAACAAACATGCTAGGTGTTTTACTATACGAGTTGTGCGAAAGAACCTATCCATCTCCGGCCCGGCCAGCCACCACCTTAATTAGATCGAGTTCACTAAGGTTGTGGAACTTGCGTTGAAACAAAATGTTGGGCAAGTAACCATTGGCTTCAAATACCAGAGGAAGAAACCTTGTGTGCACACTTAGTTATTCAGAGTTGGAAATACTTCATACAGCTCGTCCATAATATTTTGTTTATTTGAGATGCTCGCTTGTTGTTCAAGCTGCCGCCGGTTAAAAGAACGGTGTCGGGAAAGAGTATTAGTCCTAGGCTTGTAGCATGGAGCTTGCCTCAGATAAAAGTGTTTGCATGTAGCTGGTTTGGCTGAGTCGCAGGTAGATGCAGAATATCTGTATGCAGTGCCTATCAGCACAAAAAATGGTTGGTTTCTCATGTGCATGCAGGATCGTGTGAGTAGGCAGCCAAGTGATTTGGTTGAGTCATGTGGTCCCTGGAGTGGTGGTGTGAGGCGTGAGTTTAGTTGACAGGTTAACAATAGCCTATGCATGTAATGATGGTGCTATATAAGATATATAAAGATATTAAAAGGCTATTGTGCATGAATTAAACATGCATGAGTGATGTAATCTACCCCTCCATTCCTAAATATAAGTCTTATTAAAGATTTCAATATGAACTACATACGGAGCAAAATGAGTGAATCTACACTTAAAATATGTCTATATACATCCATATGCAGTCCCTCCATTCCTCTTCTCGCGAACAAAAAGGAATGGAGGGAGTACTAGAAAAACTTACTTTATCGCCGAAAATATCTAGTTTCCGTCAAGAATTGCAGCAAAAGTCCACGAGTGCAAGCTGTGAAGTACTAACTCTGTCAAGATGCAAGAAACAATAAATGTGATTGACACTAGCAGTACGTAGCTGCTCTAGACGAGCATACCGATGTGAAGATAATTGCTTGGAATTTCTAGGCTTGAGATCTTGCACGCTGACTTGGTCAGCAGGACCAGTGCATACCCGAGGCCAAAATGCAACAACAGCCTGTTTAATTCCTGTTGTAAGGGTCACATATGGCGTCCATGCATGCAATCTTCATGTGAAGTGAAGGTAAAGAGAAACAAGGTATGACTAACTCGAACGAAATTGCACGGAGTGGAGTACTATATATACACATGAGACTACATACATCGTCATCGAATGATTTAGGCATGCATGCTGGCTCGTCTGTATATAGTCCATCACAACGTGTGGAAGCTAACTTTCTCATGCTAACGTTGGTGAGCACCACAGTCGCTGCCGCCGCCAGCCAACAAACGATAGGAATATTTAGCCTTGAAAGGCGACTTAACTAGTGTGTAATTTTCAGGCAATATATCTTTGACTGATTGTGGGTGATGTGAGATCTGATAGCACAATTAAAAAATGCAGAAGAGTAAATGTATCATAGTCATAGGTCCAATAACTTATTTTGGGGTGTCAAGCTAGTCCTAAAACTATACAGGTTGTTCATCGAGAGCCCTAAGTTGCCCAGACTAGTGTTGACATGCTCATGTGGCGCTTGACGGTTGCCACGTCAACATAGCGTATGCAAAATAACCCTTACAAATATACAATTTGAAATCCACCTTTAAAAATTCCGCACAACCACGTTGAAGAAGCGAGGTGTTTTTATTTCTTGAAAAAAGACACATCATCACGATGCACACAGACAGAAGGAGCGAGATGTAATTGTAGGTTTGCGACACCTACCAATACTCGCCGCATGTCCACTTGCGCACCACCTTGTTTTCCTGCTGTTCTACCTTGAAAAAAACTCATATTTGAAACTTTTGATAAAAGACATGTTAAGTTAAAACTTTGAACAACAAGATAGTATACAAAGAAGCCATGTGTACAACACGGAAAAAAATTATATGAGACCAGGTCTCATATAAATCAGGTGAGACCCGCCCTGATGGATGACATGTGGCATTCACAAATCATAAAGCATCTAATCTCTCCTCCCCTGATTTTAGGTAGGGGGTGGGGTGGATGCTTAGTGATTTGTGAATGCCACATGTCATCCATCAGAATGGGTCTCACCTGCTAATCCGTGAGACCTGGTCTCATAGAATTTTTTTCTGTATAATACATCTATTCCCGGCTCCCGTCGATCATGTATGACCACTTTAGAACAGATACGCACGAAGATTGCGAGCTTCTGCTTTTCCGGTGCAGCAGCCATCCGATCCTGAATTTTCTCATGGCGACGTCGTCCTGGATGTCGTTCCTGCCCGATACGGTCATGGGAGGGAGAGGATGTGTTTGGGCGCGCGGTGGAGATGGTTATAGCAAGGGACGCTGGATGGAAGGGCAAACAACCAAGCGTATGAGCAGGTATCGTCCGATCATAAGGTATATTTATTTATTTATTTATTTTAGAAAAGGAGGATGACCCCGGCCTCTGCATTTGGACGATGCAGGTAGCCACTTTATTAATAATTCATAAAGACCTTACAAAGTAATACATCAGTAATTCTGAAGCCACCATCTCGGCAACATCTGCCGTTACTCCTATCCACTTGATGAAGGCAGCCCGTCCCTCGCGTCGCCCCTAGGCCGACTCGGGGGAGTCCCCCGCCGCCACCGGAGACGATCGCCGGGAAAGCCCGCGCGGGCACCGGGGAAGGTGGCGGCGGGGTCTTCGGCGCTCCTCTCTCGCGGAGGCCCTCGGATCCAGGGGCGGCGGCCCCTGCTGGCGTGGCATGCGGCGTGCCTGAGGATTCGGCCATGAGGACGGCGAGCCGCAGGTGGTGGTCGAGCGCGGCGCGAATCTTCCCATGCCAGATCTGGAGGTATTGCCCCCCTACCTTCCATGCATCCCTTCCCAGTCCCCGGTTTGGCTTTGGATCTTGCCGGATCCACCTCCGGTGTGTTCTGGTAGAGCAGATCGGTGTCCGAGGGAAACCTTGGCCGCCTTGGCTGGCCGGCAGCGGCGACGCCGCCTTTTGGCACCGCTTTCCTCCTTGGGGGTTCTGCTGAGGACACCATCTCTCCACTCCGACCCATGTCCGGGCGAAAGCCCAAGATCCGATGCGGATCGGGCGTCGGTGGCACCCCGTGCACCGTAACCTTCCTGGAGGCGGCACCAAGGACATTGGGATCGGATGGGAGGGTCTGCAGGTGAGGGGTGGGGGTGTGCTGCCTCCCTTTCGGTGGAGCGGTGTTTCTTTCTACATATTCTTGGCGGCGGCTCTTGGAGGCATGGAGCAGCGGAGGCTTGGTGTCAGATGTGTGATGACGGACACACGAAGGAGGTCGACGCTGTCTGGCGTCGTGGTGGCGTCGGCGGCAGCGAGACTGGGCAAGGCCGATGCGGCAGTACAACTCTGAAGATGGATATGTGGCAGGTGGCTGGGGCGGCCTCATACCCGGCAGGCGTCCTGGTTGAGGAGCACGCCGGACTGGTGAGTGCCCATACCCGGCAGGCGTCCTGGTTGGGACCTCAGGTCTTAGATGTTAGGTTTGGCTGCGAGGTCTGTTTGGTATTAGGCCCAGGCCATCAGCGCCCCTTCATCAGCTAGATAGGAGTAGCGACAGAGGTTGCTCAGATGGTGGCTTTAGTCTTACTGTTGTACGACTTTGTAAGGTCTTGTGTTAATAATTAATAAATTGGCCGTATGCATCGTCCAGATGCAGAGGCCGGGGGTATTCCTCCTTTTCTCAAAAAATCCACTTGATGAAGGGCTGCCAAAAATCCAAACCGAATACCAAACAGATTTCGCACCAAATACTAACATATAAAGCCGGAGGCCCCAACCAAGCCACAATGCCAGGTCTGGGGCACACACCGGTCTGGTGCACTCTTAGAGGCACCCTCTTTTCCGTTTTCCACATATCCATCTTCAAAACATGAGCCAACGCATCAACCTTGACAAGCCTGCCGTCGATGCCACCACGATGCCAGACAGTGCATTCCTCCTGCGCGAGTCCGTCAACCCACATAGGACACAGAGACTCAACTGTGGCACGCCGCCGAGATCCACCATCATCGATGTGGAAGATGAAACCCCGCTCCGCCTCTGGGCCCTTCCAATCAGCACCTACTCCAAAACGATGCCCTCGGGAGGGCAAACGGCACCATAGTTTCCGTCATCATCCGATCCGGGAGACCCAGATCCAGGGTTTCCCCCGAAGTAGATGCCCCCTAGAGGAAGAGAGGCGCGCCAACTGCAACTGCCCACGAACCCAAGCCGTGCCCACCACAACTTAGCTCTCATGATGGCGCCCTCAACAAGGACACGACGCCATGAGCGTCATCGCTGCCCTAGGGTTTTCACCCGAGAGACCGAACGGTGTCTCCAGGAAGAGAAATGGCACCCTCGGGCGTCGTCATCGTCACGGCTGGAAGGAGACGACCAGGGAATTATCCCAATACGAATCCCCCCTCCCGCTCCGCCCATCCAGTGACCGGCAAACAGCGTGGCCATGTCCGTTAAGATGGAGTGCACAAAACAAGGATTGGACGAGGAAGCAGCTCAACGTCGTTGGCCGCCAAGGCAACAAGCCGTGGCACCAACCTGCCGGTGGATCGCCGGCCACCCGACCCGATCCCTGACAGCCCACCCGCCCCACCGCGCCACCGGATAGGGAGGCCAACTTAGGGGTTGCCGCACCGGATCCAAGGCCCTCTACCCTAGATCAGGAGGAGCAGCGTCAACACTCCCACCACAGATGCCGATGGGACGCCGGCCGGCCGCCACACCGTCGTAGTCCAGATATAGGCTGTCATGAACTAGACCAATGCATATGTAGTCTAGATCAGGGTCACACCCTCGAGCCAGGGCGCCCTGTGTCATCCTATGACTCACGAGTGGGAGGAGTGCCTCCGCCGTCGTCATCGCACGCACGGGCTATGCCCGGCGTCGGCCCCCAACGGCGATTGAGGGAAGGGAGGGGAAGAGGGAGACCCGACGACTAGGGTTGGAGCCCCTCGGACGCCCGTGCAGGGGGTGACGGACGTGAGAGGAGGGCAATTCCTTAAAAATGGGAGAGATTTTCACTTCCAGACCTCTGCAACAACTAGGGATGCATACAACCATTTTAGTATGAGCACCAAGATAAACATGATCCTTAGAATATTTTAAATGAGTATCAAGATATTTTTTGATGAGTGGTTCCACTGCACACCAAGCTTGATCCTCAATAAATGGGGGAAACCCCTATGCATCACCCGTCAATTTTAGGAAAATAGGAGACTTCTAAAATTATAATTGCATGCCTACATGCGAGAGATAGCCCATAGCGGAGTTCCACTCTAACTCGAAAGGTCATATGGAAGCAACGTTGTTCATATGCAGGTAATGAACTGATGATTCGGGTTTTATAAACTACAAAAAGAGAGAACCAACCTACAAAAGAGCACCATTACTTGCATCAGGACAAGTGACACCATATCAGCAGGGGTGGCCCATCATTTTTCCTACCAGCTGAAGCAATTTCCCATTAAATATTTGGGGCTCCCTCTGTCAATTTTCAGATTACAGCGCCAGCATATACTGCCCCTCATCGACAAAATACTCCAGTAGGATGAAAGGATGGAAGCCAAGGATGCTTGCACTGGCGGGACGGTTGGCACTTACGCAATCTATGGTGATGGCATTGCCCTTGCATTTTCTTTCAGTGCTGCCACTGCTGGCATGGGCTTTGGAAATCATCAACAGGAGGTGTAGGGGCTTCATTTGGAAGGGGAAAATGAGATCAGTGGAGGCCATTGACTTCTGCCTTGGGCGAGAGTGTGTATGGCAAAGGAGTGTGGCGGCCTTGGCATCTTGAACTTGAAGTGTGACACGTCTCCAAAGTATCTATAATTTTTTATTGTTCCATGCTATTATATTACCCCTTTTGGATGTTTATGGGCTTTATTTTACATATTTATATCATTTTTGGGACTAACCTACTATCTGGAGGCCCAGCCTGTACTGCTGTTTTTTGGCCTATTTCAATATTTCGAAGAAAAGGAATATCAAACGGAGTCCAAATGGAATGAAACCTTTGGGAGCGTGATTTTTGGAACGAACATGATCCAGAGGACTTGGAGTGCAAGTCAAGAAACAATCGTGGCGGCCAGGAGATAGGAGGGCGCTCCCACCCCTCCTGGGTGCGACCCCTGTCTCATGGGCCCCTCAAGCGGCCACCGACGTACTTCTTCCTCCTATATATACCTACGTACCCCGGAAACATCAAGGGAGCCACCGAAACACAATTTCCACCGCCGTAACCTTCTATATCCGCGAGATACCATCTTGGAGCCTTTGCCGGTGCTCCGCCGGAGGGGGAATCGACCATGGAGGGCTTCTACATCAACACCATAGCCCCTCCGATGAGTTGTGAGTAGTTTACCACAGACCTTCGGGTCCACAGTTATTAGCTAGCTGGCTTCGTCTCTCTTTTTGGATCTCAATACAATGTTATCCCCCTCTCTTTTGGAGATCTATTCGATGTAAACTCTTTTTTCGGTGTGTTTGTCGAGATCCGATGAATTGTGGGTTTATGATCAAGTTTATCTATGAGAAATATTTGAATCTTCTATGAATTCTTTTATGTATGATTGAGTTATCTTTGCAAGTCTCTTCGAATTATCGGTTTGGTTTGGCCTACTAGATTGATCTTTCTTGCCATGGGAGAAGTGCTTAGCTTTGGGTTCAATCTTGCGGTGTCCTTACCCAGTGATAGAAAGGGTTGCAAGGCACATATTGTATTGTTGCCATCGAGGATAAAAATATGGGGTTTATATCATATTGCTTGAGTTTATCCATCTACATCATGTCATCTTTCTTAATGCGTTACTCTGTCCTTATGAACTTAATACTCTAGATGCATGTTGGATAGCGATCGATGTGTGGAGTAATAGTAGTAGATGCAGGCAGGAGCGGTCTACTTGTCACGGACGTGATGCCCATATACATGATCATGCCTAGATAATCTCATAATTATTCGCTTTCCTATCAATTGCTCGACAGTAATTTGTTCACCCACCGTAATACTTATGCTATCTTGAGAGAAGCCTCTAGTGAAACCTATGGCCCCCGGGTCTATATTTTATCATATAAGCTTTCAATCTACTTTTATTTGCATCTTTAGTTCTTATATCTATATTATAAAATACCAAAAGTATATTTATCTTATCATACTATCTCTATCAGATCTCACTTTCGCAAGTGGCCGTGAAGGGATTGACAACCCCATTTATTGCGTTGGTTGCGAGTTCTTTGTTTTTTTCTGTAGGTGTGTGGGACTTTTGAGGAGCCTCCTACTGGATTGATACCTTGGTTATCAAAAACTGGGGGAAATACTTATGCTACTATTGCTCCATCACCCTTTCCTTTTCAAGGAAAACCAACGCAATCTCAAGACGTAGCAAGAAGGATTTATGGCGCCGTTGCCGGGGAGGTCTTCGTTCAAGTCAAGACATACCAAGTATCCATCACAAACTCATCTCCCTCGCATTTACATTATTTGCCATTTGCCTCTCGTTTTGCTCTCCCCCACTTCACTCTTGCCGTTTTATTTGCCCTCTCTTTCCCAATCTTACCCTCTCTTTTTGCTTCCCTTTTTCTGTTCGCTTGTGTGTTGGATTACTTGTTGCCATGGCGCAAGATAATACCAAATTGTGTGATTTCTCCAATACCAATAATAATGATTTCCTTAGTACTACGTTTGCTCCTCTTAATGATGTTGAGTCTTGTGAAATCAATACTGCTTTGCTGAATCTTGTTATGAAAGTTCAATTTGCCGGCCTTCCTAGTGAAGATGTCGCTACTCATCTAAAAAAGTTTGTTGATTTGTGTGATATGCAAAAGAATAAAGATATGGATAATGATATTGTTAAATTGAAGTTATTTCCGTTTTCACTTAGAGATCGTGCTAAAGTTTGGTTTTCGTCTTTGCCTAAAAATAGTATTGATTCTTGGAACAAGTGCAAAGATGCTTTTATCTCTAAGTATTTTCCTCCCGCTAAGATTATCACTCTTAGGAACGATATTTTGAATTTTAAACAACTTGATCATGAGCATGTTGCCGAATCTTGGGAAAGAATGAAATTGATGATTCGCAATTGTCCTACTCATGGTTTGAATTTATGGATGATCATACAAAAAATTTATGCTGGTTTGAACTTTGCTTCTAGATTTTTTTTTAGATTCGGCAGCGGGAGGCACGTTTATGGAAATCACGTTAGGAGATGCTACAAAACTTCTTGATAATGTTATGGCTAATTATTTTCAATGGCACACCGAAAGATCTTCTAGTAAAAAAGTGCATGCTATAGAAGAAATCAATGTTTTGAGTGGAAAGATGGATGAACTTATGAAGTTGTTTGCTACTAACAATACTCCTCTTGATCCCAATGATATGCCTTTGTCCACTTTGATTGAGAATAATAATGAATCTATGGATGTGAATTTTGTTGGTAGGAATAATTTTGGAAACAATGCTTATAGAGGAAACTTTAATTCTAGACCGTTCCTTAGTAATTCCTCTAATAATTATGGAAATTCCTACAATAATTCTTATGGTAATTTTAACAAGATGCCCTCTTATTTTGAGAATAGTGTGAAATAATTTATGATTTCTCAAAAGAAATTTAATGCTTTGCTTGAAGAAAAATTGCTCAAAGTTGATGATTTGGCTAGGAACGTTGATAGACTTTCGCTTGATGTTGATTCTCTTAAAATTAGATCTACTCCTCCTAATCATGATATCAATGAGTCTCTCAAAGCCATGAGAATTTCCATTGATGAGTGTAAGGAAAGAACCGCTAGATTGCGTGCTAAGAAAGATTGCTTTGTAAAGGCGTGTTCTTCTAGTTTCCATCAAAATAATGATGAAGATCTTAAAGTTATTGATGTGTATCCTATTAGATCTTTGTTTTGCAATATGAATCTTGATAATAATGGCACTGGAGATGAGTCAACTTTAGTTAGAAGGCGTCCCAAGAATTCGGAGTTTGTAGATCTTGATGCTAAATTTGGTAAAAGTGGGATTGGAGAGGTCATGACTTTAAATAGTATTGAGCCCACTATCTCGGATTTCAAGGAATTTGATTATGATAATTGTTCTTTAGAAAGTTGTATTTCCTTGTTGCAATCCGTTGTTAATTCTCCTCATGCTTATAGTCAAAATAAAGCTTTTACCAAACATATCGTTGATGCCTTGATGCAATCTTTTGATGAAAAACTTAATTTGGAAGTTTCTATACCTAGAAAACTTAATGATGAGTGGGAACCTACTATAAAGATTAAAACTAAAGATCATGAGTGTTTTGCTTTGTGTGATTTGGATGCTAGTGTTTCCACGATTCCGAAAACTTTATGTGATATTCTAGGTTTCCATGATCTTGATGATTGCTCTTTAAATTTGCACCTTGCGGATTCCACCATTAAAAAGCCAATGGGAAGGATCAATGATGTCCTCATTGTTGCCAATAGAAATTTGGTTCCCGTATATTTTATGGTTCTTCATATAGATTGCAATCTTTCTTGCCCTATTATTCTTGGTAGACCTTTCCTTAGAACGATTGGTGTGATTATTGATATGAAGGAAGGGAATATTAGATTCCAATTTCCATTAAAGAAATGCATGGAACACTTTCCAAGAAAGAAAGTCAAATTACCTTATGAATCTATCATGCGAGCTACCTATGAATCAAGTGCCAAAGATGACACTACTTAGATCTATCTTCGCTTTTATGCCTAGCTAGGGGCGTTAAATGATAGCGCTAGCTGGGAGGAAACCCAATTTTCTTTGTGTTTTTTTGTTTTTGTTCCTGTTTAGTAATATTTTTTTCTTCTACCTTCTGTTTAGATGTGTTTTTAGGTTTTAATTAGTGTTTGTGCCAAGTAGAACCTATAGGATAACCTATGATGATAGTTGATACGATTCTGCTGAAAAACAGAAACTTTGCGCTCACGAGAAAAAAAATCAATAAATCACAGAAACGTGCTTTTTCATTCATTCTTTTTGCTGCTAATCAACAAAAAAAATTCCAGGACTTCCTATTTTGGTAGGATTTTTAGAGTTCTAGAAGTTTGTGTTAGTTACAGATTGCTACAGACTGGTCTGTTTTTGACAGATTTTGTTTTTCGTGTGTTGTTTGCTTATTTTGATGCATCTATGCCTAGTATTAAGGGTATGAACCATAGAGAACTTGGAATACAGTAGGTTTAACACCAAAACAAATAAAGAATGAGTTCATTACAGTACATTATGTGGTGGTTTTGTTTTCTTTCACTAACGAAGCTTATAAGATTTCCTGTTGAGTTTTGTGTTGTGTAGTTTTCAAGTTTCGGGTAAAACTTTGATGGACTATGGAATAAGGAGTGGCAAAAGCCTAAGCTTGGGGATGCCCAGGGCACCCCAAGATATTCAAGAATAGCCAAAAGCCTAAGCTTGGGGATGCCCCGGGAAGGCATCCCCTCTTTCGTCTTCGTTCATTGGTAACTTTACTTGGAGCTATATTTTTATTCGCCACATGATATGTGTTTTGCTTGGAGCGTCGTGTATTATATTAGTCTTTTATTTTTAGTTTACCACAATAGAATTTGTTATGTGCTTCACTTATATCTTTTGAGCTTGATAGTTTTTGCTCTAGTGCTTCACTTATATCTTTTAGAGCACGGCGGTGGCTTAATTTTATAGAAATTGCTAGTCTCTCATGCTTCACTTATATTATTTTAATAGTATTTTAGAACAGCATGGTATTTTATATGGTTATAAATTGGTCCTAGAATGATGAGCATCCAAGTTGGGTATAATAAAAACTAGAAGTGAATTGGATGCTATGATCAATTTGATACTTGATAATTGTTTTGAGATATGGAGGTAGTGATATTAAAGTCATGCTAGGTGGGTGATTATGAATTTAAAGAATGCTTGTGTTGAAGTTAGCATGTCCCGTAGCATGCACGTATGGTTAAAGTTTTGTAACAAATTTGAAACATGGAGTGTACCTGGCTTGTGCATCCTTATGAGTGGCGGTTGGGGGCGAGCGATGGTCTTTTCCTACCAATCTATCCCTCTAGGAGCATGCGCTAGTGCTTGATTTTTGATGACTTCTATTTTTTCTGCAATAGGTATATGAGTTCTTTTGACTAATGTTGAGTCCATGGATTATACGCACTTTTACATCTCCACCATTGCTAGCCTCTTCGGTACCATGCATTGCCCTTTCTCACCTTGAGAGTTGGTGCAAACTTCGTCGGTGCATCCAAACCCCGTGATACGATACGCTCTACCACACATAAACCTCCTTATATCTTGCTCAAAACAGACACCATACCTACCTATTATGGCATTTCCATAGCCATTCCGAGATATATTGCCATGCAACTTTCCACCGTTCCGTTCATCATCATCATGACATACATTCCTTTTGTCATATTACCATTGCATGATCATGTAGTTGACATCGTATTTGTGGCAAAGCCACCATGCATAATTTTTTATACATGTCACTCTTGATTCATTGCACCATCCCGGTACACCGCCAGAGGCATTCATATAGAGTAATATCTTGTTCTAGTATCAAGTTGTAATTCATATGTTGTAATCAATAAAAGTGTGATGATCATCATTATTAGAGCATTGCCCAAAAAGAAAAGAAAAAAGAAAGGCCAAAATAAAAAAAGGCCAAAGAAAAAAGAAAAAGGAAAAAAAGAAAAAAAGAAAATAAATAAAAAGGGGCAATGTTACTATCTCTTTTACCACACTTGTGCTTCAAAGTAGCACCATGTTCTTCATGTAGTGAGTCTCATATATTGTGCTTCAAAGTAGCACCATGTTTTTCATATAGTGAGTCTCATATGTTGTCACTTTCTTATACTAGTGGGAATTTTTCATTATAGAACTTGGCTTGTATATTCCTATGATGGGCTTCCTCAAATGCCCTAGGTCTTCGTGAGCAAGCAAGTTGGATGCACACCCACTAGTTTTCTTTTGTTAAGCATTCATTTATAGCTCTAGTGCATCTGTTGCATGGCAATCCCTATTCCTCATGTTGACATCAATTGATGGGCATCTCATGATACCTGGCTTGTGCATCCTTATGAGTGGCAGTCGGGGACGAGCCATGGTCTTTTCCTACCAATCTATCCCTCTAGGAGCATGCACGTAGTGCTTGATTTTTGATGACTTCTAAATTTTTGCAATAAGTATATGAGTTCTTTTGAATAATGTTGAGTCCATGGATTATACGCACTTTTACCTTTCCACCATTGCTAGCCTCTTCGGTACCGTGCATTGCCCTTTCTCACCTTGAGAGTTGGTGCAATCTTCGTCGGTGCATCCAAACCCCGTGATACAATACGCTCTACCACACATAAACCTCCTTATATCTTGCTCAAAACAGACACCATATCTACCTATTATGGCATTTCCATAGCCATTCCTAGATATATTGCCATGCAACTTTCCACTGTTCCATTTATCATCATCATGACATACATTACTTTTGTCATATTGCCATTGCATGATCATGTAGTTGCCATCGTATTTGTGGCAAATCCACCATGCATAATTTTTTATACATGTCACTCTTGATTCATTGCACCATCCCGGTACACCGCCGGAGGCATTCATATAGAGTCATATCTTGTTCGAGTATCGAGTTGTAATTCATATGTTGTAATCAATAAAAGTATGATGATCATCATTATTGGAGCATTGCCAATAAAAAGGCCAAAAGAAAAAAAGAAAGGCCAAAGAAAAAAAAGAAAAAGAAAAAAAAGGCCAAAGAAAAAAGAAACAAAAAGAAAAAAAAATGAAAAAATGAAAATAAATAAAAAGGGGCAATGTTACTATCTCTTTTTCCACACTTGTGCTTCAAAGTAGCACCATGTTCTTCATGTAGTGAGTCTCATATCTTGTGCTTCAAAGTAGCACCATGTTTGTCATATAGTGAGTCTCATATGTTGTCACTTTCTTATACTAGTGGAAATTTTCATTATAGAACTTGGCTTGTATATTCCTACGATGGGCTTCCTCAAATGCCCTAGGTCTTCGTGAGCAAGCAAGTTGGATGCACACCCACTAGTTTTATTTTGTTGATCATTCATTTATAGCTCTAGTGCATCCGTTGCATGGCAATCCCTACTCCTCATGTTGACATCCATTGATGGGCATCTCCATAGCCCGTTGATTATCCTCGTCAATGTGAGACTTTCTCCTTTTTTGTCTTCTCCACACAATCCCCATCATCATATTCTATTCCACCCATAGTGATATATCCATGGCTCACGCTCATGTATTGCGTGAAGGTTGAAAAAGTTTGAGATTATTTAAGTACGAAACAATTGCTTGGCTTGTCATCGAGGGTGTAGAATTTGGGAACATCTTCGTGTGACGAAAATGAAGCATAGCCTAACTATATGATTTTGTAGGGATAAACTTTCATTAGCCATGTTATTTTGAGAAGACATGATTGCTTTGATTAGTATGCTTGAAGTGTTACTATTTCTTTTATCAATATGAACTTTTATTTTGAATCATTTGGATCTGAACATTCATGCCACAATAAAGAAAATTACATTGAGAATTATGCTAGGTAGCATTCCACATCAAAAATTCAGTTTTTATCATTTACCTACTCGAGGACGAGCAGGAATTAAGCTTGGGGATGCTTGATACGTCTCCAACGTATCTATAATTTTTTATTGTTCCATGCTATTATATTACCCCTTTTGGATGTTTATGGGCTTTATTTTACATATTTATATCATTTTTGGGACTAACCTACTAACTGGAGGCCCAACCCGTACTGCTGTTTTTTTGCCTATTTCAGTATTTCAAAGAAGAGGAATATCAAACGGAGTACAAACGGAATGAAACCTTCGGGGGCGTGATTTTTGGAACGAACGTGATCCAGAGGACTTGGAGTGCAAGTCAAGAAGCAATCGAGGCGGCCAGGAGATAGGAGGGCGCGCCCACCCCTCCTGGGCGCGCCCCCGTCTCCTGGGCCCCTCGAGCGGCCACCGACGTACTTCTTCCACCTATATATACCTACATACCCCGAAAACATACAGGGAGCCACCGAAACACAATTTCCACCGTCGTAACCTTCTGTATTCGTGAGATCACATCTTGGAGCCTTTGTCGATGCTCCGTCTGATGGGGAATCCACCATGGAGGGCTTCTACATCAACACCATAGCCCCTTCGATGAGTTGTGAGTCGTTTACCACAGACCTTTGGGTCCATAGTTATTAGCTAGATGGCTTCTTCTCTCTTTTTGGATCTCAATACAATGTTCTCCCCCTCCCTTGAGGAGATCTATTCGATGTAAACTCTTTTTGCGGTGTGTTTATCGAGATCCGATGAATTGTGGGTTTATGATCAAGTTTATCTATGAGAAATATTTGAATCTTCTATGAATTCTTTTATGTATGATTGAGTTATCTTTGCAAGTCTCTTCGAATTATCAGTTTGGTTTGGCCTACTAGATTGATCTTTCTTGCCATGGGAGAAGTGCTTAGCTTTGGGTTCAATCTTGTGGTGTCCTTACCTAGTGACAGAAAGGGTTGCAAGGCACATATTGTATTGTTGCCATCGAGGATAAAAAGATGGGGTTTATATTATATTGCTTGAGTTTATCCCTCTACATCATGTCATCTTTCTTAATGTGTTACTCTGTTTTTATGAACTTAATACTCTAGATGCATGCTGGATAGCGGTCGATGTGTGGAGTAATAGTAGTAGATGCAGGCAGGAGTCAGTCTACTTGTCACGGACGTGATGCCTATATACATGATCATCTCTAGATAATCTCATAATTATTTGCTTTTCTATCAATTGCTCGACAATAATTTGTTCACCCACCGTAATACTTATGCTATCTTGAGAGAAGCCTCTAGTGAAACCTATGGCCCCCGGGCCTATCTTTTATCATATAAGCTTTCAATCTACTTTTATTTGCATCTTTAGTTTTTGCATCTATATTATAAAATACCAAAAATATATTTATCTTATCATACTATCTCTATCAGATCTCACTTTCGCAAGTGGCCGTGAAGGGATTGGCAACCCCTTTATTGCATTGGTTGCGAGTTCTTTGTTTGTTTGTGTAGGTGCGTGGGACTTTTGTGGAGCCTCCTACTTGATTGATACCTTGGTTCTCAAAAACCGAGGGAAATACTTACTCTACTATTGCTGCATCACCCTTTCCTCTTCAAGGAAAACCAACGCAAGCTCAAGACGTAGCACGGTCCCTACCTCCAAAGATCTGTCTGGCCATGTGTACGTGATACATGCAAACGAGTTATCTATGGCGTCTTATTATACCTTCTCAATTTGGTTGTTATTGTCTCACTCTTAGTGTTTATGAAAGTATTATTTTAATGTGTTTGAGTCTTGTGTGCACGTTTTCAAATTTCAAGTGTGTTTCTAGAGGACGAGACTTTCTGAGAGATTTCCTTGTTTAGTTCTTCCGTGAACTGCAATCTTGGCATTGAAAATATTACATGATACAGTAATTGGGGTAACAACTGATACCGTTGTCCCCCCTATTGATGTTTGCACCATGTTGTGCTCAGGAAAGCGATACCAAAGGCTCGTATCGAGCCTTACTATTACTTCTCTCTTTTCTTTTCCAATGTGTTATAAGCAGCACCCCTGGGACTATGGAAACAGATTTGGACTAGAAATCCTAATACAATTAGGACTCATACTTGCTCATATTCCTAATCCTATGTGTACTGGGACAACATGGTTAATTTCTACATTCACCTTCTTATCCTTGTAATAGAGGTAGACATTTTTGGCATGCGGTTGGATGACACCCTCCTGTATCCATGTCCACAGATCGGGATGGATAGTGAGTCCATTTTTCGGCACTGAGTTGAAGATGCGCTTACATTCCCTAAAAAACTTGAAAATATGTCACCACAAAAGCTTGCCAACATGTTGGCAAGAGTTACATGCCTTTTCGCACTAGCACATGAGAAGAGGTAGTTTGTCAAGATATGATAGCTACCTTCAAGCATAGTTGTCTAAACCTATGAGTCCATAGAGTGAAATTTGATACAATGTGTTCTATTTATGTTCTTTCAAAAATTAATGTTTATATGGCAGTACTAGTTAAATGCCACATAATGAAACAGGCAAACATCTGGGGTAAGATATGCAGTTCCATTCTCGTTGGAGATATGCAATATGTGCTCACTTGGTTACTACATCGTGGCATGGACAAGAAGATCATCTGTCACTCACGAGCTCACCGTTGGCATATAAGACACCATCATTGTCTATTCGAATAGCACTATCCCACAACTCTTTGCTTTTCTCCACTATCCCACATACCTAGTCAACTAACAGGTGGGGTTGCATCTCATAGCTCTTCCCTTCACTCTTACAACTCTTTCTCCTTGTTTTACACAACCCACCACACACACGCACCAAGAGGGAAACACTAGATTTGCTTTGTGTAGAAGCATTTCTCCTTGCTGGCACTAGAGGCTAGTATGTTGTTTCCGATTGGTAACCAAATAGCAAACTTGGTTCCTCGCAGCCTTTTCCTCTCAACTTGGTTTCTCTTATATAGCAAACTTGGCTACATGTGTAGGCTGTTAGCCTCGGCTAAATTCATGCCAAACACCATCACTAAGTGGAATCATTCAATGAAAACTCATGACTTAACCAAATTGCTTCGCTGGCTACTCACACAACTCTGCATACATGCAAGGGAAAACACATATCTGCTAAGCTTGAAATGCATGTTTTATATTGAGGCGTCCACTTTTTTTTTGAACATAGGTGTCCTCCTATTGTTATCATACTATCATTACGAATTATTCTGTCCATTAGCACTGACCATACCAAGCTTATTTTTAATAGATGATCTCCAACCTATGCAACAGATATTCCTCATATAAATCCACCAAACGATCATGAATTTCAGCCCCTTGTCAAACTCTTCAAAGTCACAAGCATCAGAGAATTCATCCTGAAAATGGCTTCACTGAGAAGCATGCCCACGACCCCTTCTCGTCCTATCACTACGCCCGCCGCCACGACCACGACCACCAATGAGCATACTCGAAAGTAGATCAAAGATCGTTCAACATAAATGTGTTTTTCTTCTATCTTCCTCATTCCCACCAAAAATTAACAAGGTCTAAAAGTAAGGGAGGAATCGGACTTCAGGACCTCGGATTATTTAACCAAGCCCTCTTAGCTAAACAAGCGTGGAAGTTATTCAATTATCCGGACTCATTGTGTGCTAAGCTGATGAAGGCAACATATTATACTCTAGGACATAATCTTGATACGGTGGTTTCGCAGTCCGCATTAGTGACTTCGCAAGTTATTATGCATGGTGTGGAACTTCTTAAGAAGGGAGTCATTTGGCGGGTGAGTGATGGATCTACAATTGGTATTCAGAGGGATAATTGGTAGCCTAGGAGATCTGACCTTAAATTTTTAGCTAAAAGGCATAATACTAGATTGAAGTGGGTCTCTGATTTGGTCTTGAGCGGGAGAAAGGTTTGGGATGAAAATTTGATTAAGTGTCTTTTCCATCACCATGATGCACAGGAGATTCCTAATATTCATATCCACACTTCTAGGGATGAGGATTTTATTGCATGTCACTATGAGAAGAACAGTATATTTTTGATTAAAAGTGCATACAATTTAGCGCTTAAGTTAAAGGATAGTCAGGATAAAGCGGGCCAATCTAGTGGCGAACCAAACGGAGAAAGATGGCTTTGGAATCTAATTTGGAAGGATAATATTCCTTAGAAGATAAGGATTTTTGCATGGTGTGCCACATCTGATAGCTTGGCGGTCCAGACTAATAGAGTTAAACACCATCAACTTACTTTAGGTATGTGATCTATTTGTGGAGTAGAAGATGAAAGCACTTTTAATGATCTTGTTACTTGTTCAATGGCTAGTGCTATGTATTGGCTTTGCGAGAGTCGTAGAATATTCCTGATGAAGAGTTGTTCAAATTCTCGAGACCAGATTGGCTTTTGATTTTGTTGGCATTTGAGCTTGCAACAGCGAGAGCAAATTTTGTTTCTTTTCTAGCGATCCTAGCACCTGAGAAATGATTTAATTATTGGAATGGGGAAGGAATTCTATCATGATACTATTGGGGTCGTTCCTAGTAACAAAGGTAAAGGAAAAATGGGAGGTGTTATACCAGTTTCCACACCATTACAAGATCATGTGGTGTGGAAACCTCCTAATTATATCAAGATCAATGTCCATGCGAATTATGTGGAGAGTATTAATGCCGTCATTGTGGGGGTGGTTGTTGGTTCTATATCCGGCATATCTCGTAGTAGGGGTCGTAAGTTAGGCGTCTTGGAGCGATGGTAACATGGACACAGGATTTTACCCAGGTTCGGGCTCTCTGAAGAGATAATACCCTATGTCCTGCTTCTGATTATATTGATATGGGTGTAGTACAGGGTACATGTGTCTACCACGAGATTGATCTAATGAATATTAGATTGATCTATTGACTAGCCTGGCCTCAGTTTATACAATGCACCAAAGGTCTAGGTTCTAGGAGAGTCCTCGTCTTGTGCATCAAGTCTTGTGGAAATCTCCTTGTATGCGGCATGGGCTGCCCGAAGTGACCCATGAGTGAACCGCCATGGGGGTCCTCGACCCGATCCACCTGATCGGGGGATGACGTGGTGAGTACCCCCTAGTCCAGGACACCCTCAGTAGCCCCTGAACCAGTCTTCCAGTTGGGGACGCTCCTCGATTCCTTTGAACCATTCTTCATCTTCGGTCGTCGGTCTTGAAAACTAGCTCAACAAATCTCCCCATCTTTGATCTTGAGGATTGCCGAACTAAATTCAAAGAGTTCATACGTCGGGTATCCGAGGAGCCCTTTAAGTCTGCGGCCTTCATCAATGCCTTATTATTTTTTAGGGCCAATTCCAGTTCTGCCCCTAACTCGAACCCACTACTCAGTTTTGCCCCTAATTTTTGGGTATGCTCAGTTTTGCACCTCTGCCGTTAGTGCCACTTATAGAAATGCCCCTCCGAGCCGTTACCATCCAGTCAAAGGGCGTTGACCGTTTTCTGGGCATCTACTGGACATTTTTGCCCCTGGAAAAAAATAAAACAGAAATTACAAAATAAAAGAGAAAGGACACGCTTACCTTTTGGCCCAGGACAGCCCAGTCAGCCCAGCCAACTGGCTCATCATCCTCCCCCTCTGCCGAGGCCGAGGGCATGTCGCCCACATGCTCACCTGAGCGTCACCGCACCCGTGGCCAATGCCGTCGAGCGGCCGCGCCGCCATGTCCCCGATGCCTGCCGTCAAGCTATGAATCACCACGCCAGCGATAGAGACGTCGGGTGCCCTTCAACTTCTCAACCGAAGCCATCTCCGCCACATCTGTCCGTCGGCCGCCATCTTCGATTCGCCGTCGTTCGAGATCCCCTGACGCTAAATTACCATCCCTCAGATCCATATGTCGCCATGGATCTTCTAGACAACTCACCGATGAGCCCCTCTTCGTACAACCCCCTCCTCACGATACCTCGCTCCAGCGGCCGTAGACAGGGTACATGTGCTCTCCATCGGGCCTCGGGAGTCTTTCTACCACTCTGGCATGCACGCGGTGAGGCCCTCCCCCCCGTGCCTTCTATCCCCTCTCCCCTGTGCCTTCCAGCCCCTCTGCCACCATGCTTCGACCGGCGCTGCCGCTGGCCTCGGCCATGGCCGAGACTCCGACCATCCCTGCTCGCCCTGCCACTTCAGTTCGAGTCCGAGCAAGCCCAAGCGCATGCACAGGACGAAATCATCGCCGTTTCGGTCGCCGGACAAAGCTCCCATGCCCTCTGCCGTGGCTCGCCAGCGGCTTAACGCCGGTGGTTTGACTAGGATTAGTGCGCATCCTATGACAGTGGGGCCTATTAATTAGTTTAACCCTAATCCTAATTAGTGAGACTAATCTGTGTGCCCTAACAGTTAACAAAACTACTAATCATTTAGAAAAATAACTAGACACTTACATGTGGGGTCCCACATGTAAGTGAGAGAGAGTTTTTTTTCTGTGATGGGTCCACATGTAAGTGAGTGAGAGAGTGGATATGGTTTTTATTTTTATTTTTATTCAATGGGTCCCACCCGTAAGTGACACATGTAGTCAGGGGCAAAATGTCCAACAAACGCCCAGATAGCGGTCAACGCCCTTTGACTAGACGGTAACGGCTCAGAAGGGCATTTCTGTAAGTGACACTAATGGCAGAGGGGCAAAACTGAGCATACCTAAAAATTAGGGGCGAATGTGAGTAGTGGGTTCGAGTTAGGGGCACAGGTGTAAATGTCCCTATTTTTTATGCCACAACTCGGGTTCAAAGTGTTTCCCGTGCGGTGGTGTCCTCTTGCGTCTGAGCTCCAACGTCGGACTGCATCCGAGGTGTATTTTTGCAGCCGAGCTCCAACGCCGGACTGCATCCAAGCTCCAACGCAAGACTGTATTCGAGCTCCAACGCCAGACTATATCCGAGCTCCAACACCGGACTGTATACGAGCTCCAACGCCGAACTACTTCCGAGGTGATATACCATCTTGGTTTTGGGCTGATTTTTTGTGGATATATTTTCTACGTTGGTGTAATTTATTCTCTGCCGAGATATATAGCCCTTTGAGTGAGGGTTTTGAGAAGTCGCCGTAATATATTAGCTTGATGCCGAATAAGTCCCAGATGGTACCTATTGCTGTCCGAAGACGCGTTTGCCCATAGCTCGGTCAAGCCGAACACTAAGCAATTTGAATTTTCTGCATTGAATAGGCAATGCAGTAGCCGTTGATCCACTGGTCGTGTGACAACACCAGATTAGGGGATCGATGTGCCCCTTTAATATTTGTAAATGATAAACCCAAAGCCCAGTAGCCCCCGAGCCTTAATGTGGGCACGGGTGGCCGAATTAAAGATTGATATCCGGGGTAAAATCACAAATTATGTGTAATGATTCTATGTATCCAAGTACTCTACATCATTAATGCTCGGATCCGCATAGTACAAAACTTTGTTGACCGACCATCGGCTTCAACCTCCTAGGCTAGTAGCCAAGGAGTGTTTGTCCTACTTTATTTATAAAGCCTACATAAGGGCAAAATTTAAGGCAAACAAGGCAATCCGGCCATATGGTTTTATAAACAAAGGTACACGAAGAGATATGTTATATTATTATTAACGTAAGAAAAATCTTCCAAAGAAAATAGTCCCGCTATTGGTTACTTTCTTTGGGTTGTCATGCTGACCATGATCGTAAAACCTCAGCTCCCATCAATGTGGGGGGACAAATATTATGGATTTAGTTCGGGGAAAGTTCCCGAACTCTGTGGTCTAAATGAACCAAAGTTTTCACTTCCATCGTTTGTTGACCAATTCTATTCTTTAAGATAGGTAAGTTTCGGTTTCACCCAGTCTGAGGTACTAATCACGGATGACACGGAAGTATCAATCACGGAGGTGCTCCCTTTACCTAATAGCCGAACTATCGGGAACGTAGGGGTAATCACAGAAGCCAGGCCACCCAGCTTGGCCAAAATCTTAAATCAAATTGATGCATATTTATGGCTTTATAACGATAATTACGGAAGGCGGTACTTGTGAACTGAATACAAATTCTAATGATATATTTATTTTGACTCCGTTGCGACCATTCATCATTTGAAAACGGCCCATCGTCGGCTTCCAGCCCTTTGTAGATGCTACGTAGGGTGTTTCCAAAATAACAAAACAACCCAGAGCCGACTTCTCGATGTTCGGAGGCGGTTGTGTTAGTGGAAACGAGGCAATCAGATACGAGGGCTTTATAACTTTCACTTAGTCATAGGACCTTAAATTGAGGACGCTCGGTACAAACCCCCGGTTAGTGTTCGGTGCCAACCGAGATCTAGCCATTAACACTTCGGCCAATTTTATTGAAGGCCCATCGTTTAAAACGGGGTAAGCTCTATCGATCTATATCTTGACACGGTCATCGGATCGCTGACCAGTGTATGCTCATTGTGCCAGTCAGTTTTCGCCTTTCTCCACTGAGGCGCTTAACCATTCGAGCTGGAAGCACAATCGCAGTGGTTCTCGCTTTGCGCACCTAGCCGAACAAAGCAGAACATAGGGGGTAATCATAGGAGCTGGGCAACCCAACTATTGACCGAAGACACAATTCAAAACCGATGCATATAAAGCAATATCTGATAATATTTTGCCGAGGAGTCCATGGAGTACCTTGGCTTTTGGTGGGTTCGGCTCTAGTCGCAGCCCCGCATTGATATTGCCGAAGCTTTAAATGTGTCTTGCGTTGTACTGCAACACTTATGTTGGAAAAACACAAATAGGTTAAAAGTGGCATAAGCTTGCAAAACCAAAAAACTTCAATAAAAACTTTACGTCCAAACTAAATCAAGTTTTTGTGCCAATCCGAAATTGGTCTTAAAAAAATTGTGCTTCTGTCGTGCTTAACATGACATGTCCGATCTCAAGATTTCAAGTGGGTCAGCCTTCGGCTTCAACCTCCTATCCCGAAGGCGGAGTACTTCTCGTTAGACCAATTTAGCGAACTAAAATCGAGCGGCTTTTTGAGAGAAACTAGGCTCTCCGGCTATTGACCACACACTCGCGCCGAAAAAAGAAGTGATAGAAAAATAGTTCAGAACGACTAAGAAGAAAACAATTATTATAAAACGGCTCGTATAAATTTAAGAGCGCCCAGTCAACCTGGGTAAGAGAAGTGTTTTTAACAACTAACATTTTTAACGAACTAAGTTTTTTGTTTAGCACAAATATAAAGTTTGATCGAACCAAACAAGTATATAAAAATTTAAGCATGGAAGCGACTTAATTGGTTAATGTGTTCGGTGTTGATGACGTGTTCCGAGCTTACGGCTGGACGAGGTCTTAAACCCCCCAGCCGGTCTCGAGATGTTCGAGCTAAGAGCTTGGCTTGATGAAGTGATAGCACAACACTGCCGATGTGTTGAGGTGAAGCCCCCGGTCCATCTGAGGTGACGGAAGTTGGCAGGGTGACGCCGGAGTAGGTCGATGAAGCGATGGCGAAGCCTTCGGTCCAGCCGAGGTAGCGGAGTAGGTCGGCAGGGTGATGACGGTGGCACGCCGAGGTGACCGCGTGACGTAGTCAAAGTCGATTACCTGACCACACAAAATAGTTCAAGCCAAAAGGAATAACAATAATAAGGAAAGATGCCTCTACTTAATTAATTTAAGTAAAGTAAACAATTAAACAAATATGGCCTGGTCGCTGTGTCGATATATGTCGGAAATCCGCATGATGGACGCCATTGTTGGAAATCCGCATGATGACGATGACGGCACAATATGATGACCACGTAGCTTGAATTCGCACGCTGGCTTGGTTGCGGTCGCACTGTCCACTGAATTATGGATGAAGTCGGCTTGGCAGATGCTGACCGGATTGGAATCAGACCATCACGTCTGTCGCGGGGTGGTCCGAACCGTAAACCAGTCGCAGAAAACCTACGCAGAAAAAAATATGCAAACTGGCAGAAATTTTTCTATGTAAAAACTAATGCATATACAGGTAATTAGAAAAATAGAACCTGATGTTTCTATTTGGCTAGCACGGCAGGGAATGCAGACGAACAGACTAGTATTGTCTTGCATGGAGATCAAACTTCGGAAGGAGTGATGACCAACTAGATATGAGTGGAATTTCTCTCGTGGATGTTCACTAGTGGTCAGTCCTCAAGGAGTAATAATCATGGTGGCTGGTGCATATACAGAGTGACCAGGTGCACGTTGGTGCCACCTTTTTTTTTGCGAGAAAATTTCTGATCTATTCATCTTCAATCATGGCAGTACAACGAATACCAGAAATAATAAAAATTACATCCAGATCCATAGACTACCTAGCGGCGACTACCAGCACTGAAGCGAGCCGAAGGCGCGCCGCCGTCGTCGCCCCTCCATCGCCGGAGTCGGGCACAACTTGTTGTAGTAGATAGTCGGGAAGTCATCGTGCTAAGGCCCCATAAGACCAGCGCACCAGAACAGCAACCGCCGCAGATGAAGAATAACGTAGATCAGAAAGATTCACTCCGAAGGCACGCGAACGTAGACGAACAACGACGAGATCCGAGCAAATCCACCAAAGATAGATCCGCCGGAAACACACCTCCACACGCCCAGCAACGGTGGTAGACGCACCACCGGAACGGGGACTAGGCGGGGAGACCTTTATTCCATCTTCAGGGAGCCGCCGCCGTCTCGTCTTCCTGAGCAGGACACAAACCCTAGCAAAACTGAAAGAAACGACTAAAAACGGAACCCTCCCGCCGGCCCTTGCCGAGATCCACCGCGCCCCCATGACCCTAGGGCCACCTGAGAGAAGGTGGACCTGCGGCGGCGACGGCGGGAGGCAGAAACCCTAACTTCTTTGTGGAGGAAGGAGGAGGCGGCCGATTGGTGGTCTTTGATCCAACAAACTGTCCAGGGTGAACCGCCGCGATGCGGGCAGCAGGGATCCACGCTGTTAGAGTTGTATCGAATATTATGTACAAGGTAGGTTACAGTTGGACTTGTAGTTGTATTGTGTTTAGATGGAATACGCAGTCGTGTCCAAGTAAGACACTTGTATCCTAGACCTCTCATATATAGTGGGGGTAGACACACGATGTAACCTATGCCTACATAATAGCACCAGAACGCAGGGGAAGCCGGCGGCATGTGCCGGTGTCCAGGGCGACCGCGTGCGGTATTGTAGCGGTGACACGGGAGGAGCACCCGTAGTCAAGCCCCGGGAATGTAGCCATATAGGTGAACCTCGTTAACAAATCTCGATGTCGTGTTCGTGTAATTGCTTTGTCTTCGGATGATCAACGGTATGCCTCGAATTTATTCTATTAAGTGTTATCATGAGCTAGGTTTCGGAAGCTATGAATTGTTGATCTAGAAGAGACAAAGTTTTAAATCGTGGGCTAAACCGTTTAGCGGCTGGCCGTCCCAAACGCTACAGCCGCTATAGCGGGAGATAGCGGCCCCTAAGCCAATTAGCGGGAATCAGTACATGTGCACACTTAACCCAGAAACAGAGGATTTTCAGCAAGAAACAGGGGATTTTCAGTAGAAATTTAGAGATAACTAGAATAATAGAGATCTGCAACCGATACCAATTCACCACATAATATTCGTTATAAATTTAGGGCCTCAAGAATCAGCAGTTCACCACTTAATGTCTCAAGGTCTGCGCCAGTTCAACAGAAAGAAACATCACCAATTCAGCAACACCACATCCATTAAGGCCTGCACCAATTCAACA
>NC_041385.1:21909480-21942138 GCF_002162155.2 Triticum dicoccoides
CAGGCGTACTGGGAGTTGGAGATGACATCGTGGACTTGTCAGTCGTCGCGTTGCAGCCTCTCCCGTCAGTGCCTCCGGCCTGCCGACTGGATCCGTCACCGCCTTGCGGCCCGCCCGTCAGTGCCTCCGGCTTCCGTGAAGCAGCCGCCGGCCACCGAGCGCATCTGGGAAGAACTGCCAAGCCGCCGCAACCTTTTCGGTGGGAGGGAGAGAAGAAAATGAGGAAAACGTGCTAGGTTTGCAGGGGGAGCTGCTCTATTGGGGTAAAGATGGGCCGAGCTCGGTTTGGGCCTCTATTTCGGCTCGTTGCAGCGAAAATCCAGCGACAGCGAAGGCTTTTCGCGCCGTTTCGCGCGCGATCGCGTGGTTAGCGCCAGATCGCGGGATTAGTGGCATAGCGTCGCGGGGAGCCTCCCAGCCAGCGATTGCGCCGCGATCGCTGCGATTTCGCCTGCAATCTTAATCTTTCGAAGAGAGTAAGAACGTCGACAAAAATCTGTGAGAAGCGGTCGTGATACGGGGCGAAGTTCGTCGGTGAGTTATGATCGAGAAACAGATGTGGTCGAGTTGTACTTGAGCGATCGGAAGCAGCGGGTTGATTGGTCGATGTCGATCGCAGCGGCAGCGACGCGTGCACCTGCAACACGCGACTAGTACAGCGGAGGGTTTCGGATCGGATCGTGGTGAGATCGAATCGCCTTGGTGCTGGCCAAGCCAGGCCAGACACGGGTGCGAGCTGGTCCACGAGGACCGAAGCCCAAGGCCAGCGTCCTGTGGCATCCCGCGTGGAATCTATTCAGCCGTGGAAACTGCAGCAAGGCAAAAGTGGAATGCTGGGTTGGCTGCGTGTGGCCGTACGCGCTGCATGACTCAGGAGTAGACATGAGATTTGTTTTGGAGCAAAAGAATAGGACCGAGTCCTGGTATACGACACAGGCAGATCAAATCTTGCGAAGGAAAAATCCATTGATACATCTATAGGGGACTAGCAAGGATGGTTGGCAAGGCAAAAGCAATTAGCTTAGCATCAGGAGTTAAAGCCGAGACAGGAGCTGCTCACGTGAAGACTAAGTTGGTTGGTTTTGCTAGTAGCGTGGCGTGGAAATCTTAGATAGTTTTTTAGGGTCAGTCGTATGAAGAACCAGGACGTCAACGGGTTCCGGGTTTAAGGTGGAGAAGTTCATGGAACTGAAAACCTTGGGTTATGACAGACAAATGTGAAAGATTTGTTGGCACAACAGGGATGATTGAAGGCGTTGCAGGAAGTCATGTCAGCTAGGATAGAATTATCATGTGATGGATGCAAATTCGCGGAATACGATTTGGGAGCCTTGAGCGTGTCATACAGTCGAACGAGTTCGGCTGGGTTGGACTAGGCAGTCTGACGGATCGACGCAAGTCGGTTGGTACAAAACACGGTGGTGGGATTAGTGACGATGACGTAGGAGCGTGGTGCCGATAGTGACCGACTTCTGGGCGTGGAAACACGCAGCGCAGGCCTGAGGGCTTGTGCGTCTTCGACAAGACTATGGCGCGGGGTTGATTCAAGACGGTGCACATGAGAGCTTGAAGTCGACGGGGCGTGAGGGTGGACTGATCATCTACCATGGAGTCATGTTGAAGGTGGAGCTAGATTGAGGGGCTACAGTGTAAGTGCACAGAGAGTCGAAGCCTATTCAGCGGCGGTACACGCAATACAGACTGGAGTCCACTGGTCTGTTGGAAGCGTGAAACTCGTCATCGGTTGGTGATGATCAGTGGTACTCTGCAGTGAGGGTTGAGTGGTGTGGGTTCGCGACCCTTGAGACTCGACCAGGACACCAGAGCTTCGACACGGTAATAGCGGCGAGGCGTGCGGTATGCATGGGACATGGAGATGAGCCAGGGCTCTGGTGGTAATACGTTTGGTGAGACAACTGCGAATTTGACTCGGGATGACTACAAGCAATGGTGAAATTCCTTCAAGTTTCAGACAGGCGTCCAAGAAAGGAGCGGTGATGTTGAGTTCAGGTAACTCTTATGTGTGACACCCAATATGTGAGTTGTTCATTTTTCAAGCAGGTGTGATAGCATTGGACGGATACTCTGGAAGTTGGGAGCACAAACTAGAGCAACAAGCAACTTAATTTTTCTCGATTGTTGACTGTGGTCAAGAAAAAAAGGGACTACATGTTGCAGGTGGAGTCACATGGAGTCTTTAAAGTAGCAGTGGTACTCATGAGATAAGCTCAAGTCCAATGTACATGGATGTTTGACGCATCGACGAATTCAAGGTGGTGGAGAATATTTGTAAATGTGGAGTTTGTTAGAGTTGTGTCGAATATTATGTACAAGGTAGGTTACAGTTGGACTTGTAGTTGTATATTGTGTTTAGATAGGATACACAGTCGTGTCCAAGTAGGACACTTGTATCCTAGACCTCTCATATATAGTGGTGGTAGACACACGGTGTAACCTATGCCAACATAATAGCACCGGAACACTGGGGAAGCCGGCGGCATGTGCCGGTGTCCAGGGCGACCGGATGCGGTATTGTAGCGGTGTCACGGGGAGGAGCGCCCGTAGTCAAGCCCCGGGGATGTAGCCATAAGGTGAACCTCGTTAACAAATCTCGGTGTCGTGCTCGTTTGATTGCTTGGTCTTCGGATGATCAACGGTATGCCTCGAATTTATTCTATTACACGCGTGTAACTTTGCCGTCCATTGGAGATCGGAACTGTAGATGCGTTCCGCGTGAACTTGTGTGCATGTACGATGATCTCTCTATAATTAGATCAGATTGTCCTTGCCATCGTCTAACGCTGTGTACAGATGCTTTCATCCAAATTCCCCTCGGTTCGATCTAGCACAAGTCTATACACATAAGTGAGCGCAAACTAGTAATAATAATTGAAAAAATGCATAATTAATTCATGCAAATTAAGTGATTGAAGAAAGATGGCCTGGCATCGAGATCATCTTGGCCGAGCGCGTATGTGGACGCAGGTCGCTGTTCGTGAAATGATGGTGTCAATGCGATGCGACGTCCGTTAGATGATGATTGCCGTGTTATACATCTTGGATCGCCTGCAAGGCCGTCTCGAGAAATTCAGGGCCCCGGCTGAAAACCAAAATGTGGCCCAAAATTTTGACAATTCACATAAAAGAATAATTAATATGTGTAAAGAATACTCTCACTTTATTATATAATTTCAAGTCTGCTTTATTTCTACCTTATTTAGGCATATTTCAACACTAATGCTAGAAGGTAAAGGGATTGCAAAGCAATGAACGGACCTCATGTCCTACCAAAAAGGAGCATTCGTCTAGTATTACCATCACCCCCTTTATTCATTAGTAGAAAAAGGGGGGGAATGGTCCAGGCCAGGTCAGCCCATTAGTCCCGGTTCAATCCAGAACCGGGACCAATGGGAGCATTTGACCCGGTTCGTGAGCCCCGGGGGCCGGCCGGGCCACGTGGGCCATTGGTCCCGGTTGGTGGGACGAACCGGGACCAATGTGCCTCGCTCCTGGCCCGCCACCATTGGTCCCGGTTGGTGGCCTGAACCGGGACCAAAGGCTTCCCTTTAGTCCCGGTTGAAGCCACGAACCGGGACCAATTAGTTGCCTATATATACCCCTCACCCGCGAGCAGAGCACTCCCACTGCTCTGTTTTTCGTGGCCGGCGAGGAGAGAGCTTTGTGGTGCTCTAGCTCACCTCCTATGCACACGAGGTGTTCGATGGAATGCCCGAGCCACACTACTTAAGCCTCTTGTTCTTATCTTCTTTCTGAAAGGAAAAAAAATTCTTACTTGTATGTTTATATAGATACTTGTATAATTTTCTTAATTTTATTATTGCATCTTATATAGTGCGATGGTTTTGGTATCCACCCCCGTCGGCCATCGTCCTGTCTATGATTCGGATGTGGTATCCCTATATATTATCTTTTCATAACTATTGGTTCATTTATTGTTTATGACAATTATGCCTTCCAACGTGACATAGATTTTATTTATCTAGGAGGTTGTTGAACCGGAAATTCCAATCGACCCTATTGTCGAGAGGTTAAATTTAGTTGAAAAAGAAAACAATTTCTTGAAGGAAAAAAATAGAAAAATTGAGGAGGAGAAGATGATATTGGAGTTGCATGTTGCGAATGTCGTCTATGATCACAAGATCAAGATGGATGCAATGCGCTTGAAGATTAGAAAGATTAGAAAATATGCCATTCATACCGAGGCTTGGTATCATTATGCCGTTGGATCAGTTGTTACATTTGTTGCGATTATGATCGCATTTGTTTTCGCATTGAAATGTTTTACAAAGTTTCAATGTATGGTTTAATTAATTTAGATGCTCTGCAGAGCTTTATGTTGTTAGATGAGAACTATGTATGTACTTTGGTTTTAATGTGATGATGAACTTCTATTAATTTGGTCACTTAATTATCTATTCATGATGTTCTGTAATGGTTTTTGACACACTTAATTATATATAATGCACGCAGATGAACCGGCAATGGATGTACGGTTCAAGACACACCTCCGAGTACATTAAGGGCGTGCTTGATTTTCTCGAAGTGGCTGAGGCAAACAAGCAGAATGGTTTTATGTGTTGTCCATGCCCTATATGTGGGAATACGAAGTCTTACTCTGACCGGAAAATCCTTCACACCCGCCTGCTTTACAAGGGTTTCATGCCACACTATAATGTTTGGACGAGGCACGGAGAAATAGGGATTATGATGGAAGACGGCGAAGAAGAAGAGTACGATGACAACTATGTGCCCCCTGAATATGGTGATGCTACTGAACATCAAGAGAAACCAGACGATGTGCACGATGATGCTGCAACAGGCGAAGCTGCTGAAGATCAAGAGGAACCAGACGATGTGCCCGATGATGATGATCTCCGCCGGGTCATTGTCGATGCAAGGACGCAATGCGAAAGTCAAAAGGAGAAGCTGAAGTTCGATCGCATATTAGAGGACCACAAAAAGAGTTGTACCCCAATTGCGAAGATGGCAACACAAAGCTCGGTACCGTACTGGAATTGCTGCAGTGGAAGGCAGAGAATGCTGTGCCTGACAAAGAATTTGAGAAGCTACTGAAAATATTGAAGAAGAAGCTTCCAAAGGATAACGAATTGCCCGACAGTACATACGCAGCAAAGAAGGTCGTATGCCCTCTAGGATTGGAGGTGCAGAAGATACATGCATGCCCTAATGACTGCATCCTCTACCACGGTGCGTACAAGGATCTGAACGCATGCCCGGTATGTGGTGCATTACGGTATAAGATCGGACGAGATGACCCTTGTGATGTTGACAGCGAGCCCCCCAGGAAGTGGGTTCCTGCGAAGGTGATGTGGTATGCTCCTATAATACCATGGTTGAAACGTCTGTTCAGAAACGAAGAGCATGCGAAGTTGATGCGATGGCACAGTGAGGACCATAAGAAAGACGGGAAGTTGAGAGAACCCGCTGACGGGTCGCAGTGGAGAAAAATCGAGAGAAAGTACTGGGATGAGTTTGCAAGTGACCCAAGGAACGTATGGTTTGCTTTAAGCGCGGATGGCATTAATCCTTTCGGGGAGCAGAGCAGCAATCGCAGCACCTGGCCCGTGACTCTATGTATGTATAACCTTCCTCCTTGGATGTGCATGAAGCGGAAGTTCATTATGATGTCAGTTCTCATCCAGGGCCCTAAGCAACCTGACAACGACATTGATGTGTTGAAGAACTTTTACAGCTGTGGAATGGAAACGGTGTACGTACGTGGGATGAGCACAAATAGGAGGAATTTGACCTAAAGGCGTTGCTGTTCGTGACCATCAACGATTGGCCCGCTCTCAGTAACCTTTCAGGATAGAAAAACAAGGGATACCACGCATGCACGCACTGTTTACTTGACACCGATAGTATATACCTGGGAAGCTGCAGGAAGAATGTGTACCTGGGCCATCGTCGATTTCTTCCGACCAACCATCAACGTCGGAAGAAAGGCAAGCATTTCAAAGGCGAGGCAGATCACCGGAAGAAGGCCACCATGCGTACCGGTGATCACGTACTTGCTATGGTCAATGATTTACACGTAATGTTTGGAAAGGGTCCCGGCGGACTAGCTGTTCCGAGTGACGCTGGGGGACACGCACCCATGTGGAAGAAGAAATCTATATTTTGGGACCTACCCTACTGGAAAGACCTAGAGGTCCGCTCTTCGATCGATGTCGTGGATTTGTCACGGCAGATGTCCAAGCGAAAGGACTTAGTTGTGGAGCCATCGCTACGAGTTTACTTGAAGGGGTTTAAAGCGGACACAAGACACGAGGGTTTTATACTAGTTCGGCCCCTTCGATGAAGGTAAAAGCCTACATCTAGTTGTGATGGAATTGATATGATCTCGATGGCTAGGGAGCAAACAAGCTTCGCCTAGGCTCGAGTAGAGGTTGTCTTCCTTGAACCGCCACCGGGTCGCCCCCTTATATACATGGGTGACGCCCATCGGTCCATAGAGTCCTAACCGGTTCATACTCGTATTCCGGTTGCTATCTCCCTGTTCCTTACTTACAATACAAGTCATACATCAGGCCGGTTTACGGCTACATGCTCTAACCGACTACAGGCCTTGGGCCTTCATCTGTTACGCCACTAATGAAATTAACCCGGCCCAAGTAGGCCGGTTTACACCTAGTGGTAATATCCCCAACATTAGGCCCCAGATTGATTTGAACTGGTTCATGTCAATCCTTCACACCATCTTGCGTCTTGGATATCTTCTGTTTAATTGGCAAATCTCCATGTCGTCATTATTTTTAGTTGTTGTAAACCGGCATGACGTCATCAGTTTTGGTTACTGTAAACCGGCATGACGTCATTATGAAGTTCATAACGCCCTCTTAATGATAGCTCCTGGATTCGCGCGTTTGACCTAGCTCGGTTGCCTTATAAATAAGACCGAAGGGTCCTTTCCTTTCTCTTCCCCTTCGTCCCTTCTTCTTCTTCTTCCTCACGTCGCCGGCTTTGCAACTCCGCCACCACCGTCGACCTCTGTCTCGTCTCGGGCCGCTGCATCAACCTGAACGTACCAGAGTGCTGCGGCGTCTTTCCGCATCTTCTCCGTTCCCGGTAAGTCCTCTCTCCTTCTTAACCTAGATCTGTTTTTAGGGTTCCATGTTCTTGCTATGTTCATTGCGCGTTCATAGCTATTCTCTGACCTGGAATGCATCTGTGAACTCTTGCCGTGCTTAGTAGCGATCCCTTTAGCATCCGCCTGCTATTTCTCCTCCAAGCGCATAGATCTCCCGCACATATCCACTCAATGGTTCACTTCTATTTCCGCCTTAGTCTTCGAAATATTTCCTGTTTTTATGAGCTTGCTGTAGATCCGCGGCTGTAACATGATTTTGTGAAACTTGTTTCTGCATAACTAGTTATCCATAGTTTCAATTGCTTCCGATGCTTAGGCCAGGAGGTTTAACTTCATCATATAGAAAAAAATTGCTAAACCGGTATATATGTCATTAGTCCCCTGGTTGAACCGCCAGAATCCATCTGATGCTGCGTTGTAGAAGACCGGATTATTGGTATTGCCTCCGGTTTACCGTAATCAGATCAACACCTTTTTATCCGGCATGTCCTTGAACCGGTTCACTTATTTCTTGTAGATCTCGTCATGGCCAAACAAGTGTACGAGTGCAACTGGGTTCCCTCCCGTGTCACAGAATCACAGCTGAACGATCTAGTCCTGATCGGTGCTTTGGATAGCAAAGATACGATTCACTGGAGGGTTCCTGGAGATGAATGTCCTCCTACGCCCCAGGAAGGAGAGGTCGTGGTTTTTGCAGATCACATGGCCCGGGGCTTCAAACCGCCCGGCTCTAAATTTTACCGGGATGTATTAGCCAACTTTCAACTTCGTCCACAGGATATTGGCCCCAACTCCGTCACCAATCTATGTCACTTTCAAGTACTTTCTGAGGCATACCTTCAAGAGGAACCTTCAGTCGAGTTATTTAGAGATCTCTTTCATCTGAACCGCCGTACTGAATTCACTGACGGCCCTAATACCGAACTGGGCGGTATGGCCATTCAGAAAAGGAAAGAAATCACCTATCCCCACGTCAAACTCCATACTCACCCCAAGGAATGGAACGCAACTTGGTTTTATTGCAAGGATACATCTCCTGACAATGAAAATCCTTTGCCTGGCTTCCGTCCGGAACGGCTTAGCAACACTCACCCTTTTCCACAAAGGCTAAGCGCCAAGGAGAGAATTAAATATGCTCCTCAACTGTCCAAGCTCCGGGCCTTCATGGCCAATGGTTTAACAGGAATAGACCTTGCACGCTGCTGGATATCATGGAGCATTTTGCCTCTAAGCCGGCGCCCAAATTTGATGTGCGAGTATACTGATAGTGTCGATGACCCACTCCGACACACTAAAATCCAACTCCCTGATGACGAAGTCACAGAATCTGTGAAAAAGATGCTGAATGAACCGGAGCACCTCTGTGCTCAAACCGGTCTGCCTCCTTACTGCACCACCAATAAACCACCAGCGGTAATATTTAAATTGCTCTACTGTTGAACCAGTTTACTATTTTATATGTTCAACGTTTAATTACTGCTGATCCAGGGTGATAATCCGTTTTGGAGTAAGAAACTTCCTCAAGACAAAACGGAGAAGGCAGGACGGCCAACCCGGCCCAAGACCAAGGTTATCAAGAAACCAGCTCATAAGAGAAAAACCACCGCTTCATCTGACCCAGCCATTGATGATGATGTGGGTAATCCGGAACTTGAGGTAGAACTTGATTCACTTGGCTTGCTTTTTACACGCCTTATTGATGATAATGCTTGTCAGGATGACGCTGAAGCCAGCAATGCGGGTTTCGTTGAGGTAACCATTCTCTCTTCCGATTCAGAAATCCTGCCTTCGCCAAAATTTCGCCGGGCAAACCGGAAAATTAAATTTTCTCATCCTCTTGCTTATCTGGATTCCCAATTTCCTATGAAGACCCAGCAACACGAAGCTCGCCGCACAACCCGGCACAGTGGCCAGGTAGTTACCTCTGCCGGTTTACCAAACGGTCCGGTTCGAAAACGCCGCTCCGAGGTCTCCGACCTTTTTATTGATTTAAATCGTAAAGCGGGTTTCTTCCGTCAACCTCTTAATCCATCCGACTCCAATTATCAGGTCACTTCTCATTCATCATCTAGTGAATCGTCGGCCACCCAGCTACCACCTTTGAAAACAGTGGCTGGGTAAGTTAAACCGAACATATGCTTCCAGTATACTGCGCAATGGCTTACACTTTTCCTTGATTTTTTATTTTTCTTTCAGGGCTAAACCGAAACCAAGCAAGAAGGCCCGCCTAGATAGAGCGGCTGAAGAAAATGTGGCCCCAGAACATGACCAAGCACCTGATCATGAAGTGTTTACTTGTGAAGATATCCCCAATGATCCTCCTCTGCAAGATGACGTTATCCCTGAAGAAGGTCCTATTCATATTCCAGCCTCTGCTGATCTGCCTGCCAGCTCTGTCCAGATTGAGAAATCCCACACTCCTGCTGACAAACCGGTCGCACCAACCCAAACCGGCGAGTCAAAAGATGATGATGTTGTGATTACCGGCGTAGGCCGCTCTGAACCTGGGAATCCTGCCACCCTTACCAGGCATACCATCAAAGAGGATTCTTCCCCTTTGAACAAAGGAAAATGGGATGTTGAATTAGAGACATACGCCGCTCTGAATGCTCAAGATCTTCACTCTGGCTATCTAAACCGGCTTTACACTAGCCGTGACTGTGAAGCTGGCCTGGTCAAAATGATGAAGGATAAATTTGAGGTAAATTCCTTCTTTCCTTTCTGCCATTGCATTCATCCTTGTAGCCCCCAAGGGCCGGTTTGTGACCTTGGTCAAACCGGGACTTGATCCTGAACATTTTTGCAATCCGTCGGCATAACCCTCGAGGGCCGGTCTAACTTAGCATAAGTAAAACGGGCTCAAAAATAAAAAGCTGTCCTTAGAGCATAACTTGATCAAATAGCCATTAGCCCCCAAGTGCCAAGTTGAATACTTGTATTGAGCTTGGGACTTTGTAATCTAGCAATATACAAAAAATTGAAGGTGCATTAGCCCCCAAGTATCAGGCATATAACTTTGTTATGTGGTTGATACTTCCATTTCTTGGATCGCCTGTGCAAAGCTTAAAATGCCATCTGTATGCAGGCTGAAGTGAAAATCAAGGAGGACCAGATTGCCGATTTGCAGGAGGCCCTAAAGACCCAGCAGGTTGAAACAGATAAGGCCAAGCAAGAATTAACCAGCGCTTTGAGCACTGCGGAACGGCTGAAAGCAAGCTTCAAGAAAGAGCGGGCTGACTGGGCCACTGAGAAGGCCGGTTTAACCAAAAGAGCAGAAAACGCGGAAGCGGCCCTTAAACCGGTGGTGGATGAACTGACGGCCATACAACGGCAAATACACTCTATGACTGCTGCAATCTTTGGTAAGCTCCTTGTAACTTCTGTGATAAATTTGAATCTGCTGTATTATAAATCCGGTTTGAGACTATTCCAATTTTGTTTACAGGCACACGTATTGGGCACTTAGGAAATGATGTGCGGAAGAAATTGAAAGCTGCCTACACCTTGGTGGAACAATTGTATACCGGAGCCCAACGGATCATCACCACAGCTTCTTACAACAACCCGACGCCCTCTTTAATCCAGGACACTCTTAGCAAGCTTTCAATGCTTCCAGCCCGGATTGAGGAGCTGAAAAAATCCGCTGCCCGAACCGGAGCCATCAATGCCTTAATCCGGGCAAAGGCATGGGTGCCCGACTTTGATCCTGTGGAAGCAGCTCAAGGCTATCCCAGTCTGAAAGAAGATGGCTCTGAATTCAACGAAGAGGATTTAAGGGCCATAAACCGTGCAGTGCGCCCGCTGGCTTGCCAGCTAGCTGAAGAGGCAATTTTGACGCATTATCAAGCGGAATATAATAATCAAAACAAGCGAGTGCCGGCCCCAAATGTTGAAGCGGAGAATCTGATTCCTCCAACCCGTAAGCACACTTACGCCCCTGATATTGAACCGTCTTCCCTGATCCATGAAGAGGCTGTTTCCAAGCTTTAATGGGAATCGACTGGACCACTGTTGATTTCCAGCCAATGGGTAGAGACGAAGAAGCTGAAGCGGCGGAGGATGAGGAGCAGGCTTGAACCGGAAGCCGGTTTGAAGAGCTATTTGCAAAACCAATGATTTTGTTTGAACACCGTGCTGCCTTGTAATAGGATAGTTAAAACTTCTGCCCGGAATATGCCTTCGTGCATAAGTACTGAAGCTTCTACTTGAAAACTTTAATTCATATTTCCTGCAATCAGAAAAATTGGAACTTCGGTGGCGGTTATACCGTCAGCCGGATTATGATCTTGATATGGGTATCAATAATATAACAAATAAATGATACATAAATACCTGCCATGTTTGAGCATAAAGCTAGCTTTTAGCCAAGCCTGAAGCGGTGGTTTTATAAACCATTACCGTCAAAAAGGGAGAAAGTAGCTCCCGTACAAACCGTACTGACTTAATACGAGCCCCCTGGTTACTCCATGATGTTAACAGGGAAAAGGTAAACCAGGCAGACTCCTCCGGATTTAAAAGGGGGATCAAAAATCATTGGCTGAAGCGGAAAAAATATGCTTGTTGACACAAAGAAATCCAACAAAAGCAAAGAACGAACAAACCATGAAAACAACATGGAAGCAAAAGTAATGATAAAAACCATTTGCAAAAATATGATGTACTGATCTGTTCAGATGGTATTACCATGGTCGGACAGGATCAAGGTCCCCAATAGGAGTGACAATGATTCAAGTCAGCCAGGTCCCCAAATGACTCGTGGCATGTATGCCAGATCAAGAGGTGTGGCAATGGTTTGGGCCCAACCATACCCCCAAGTGATTTTGTGGCCTTTGGCCGACCAAGAGGCGTGACTGGTTCAGATTTGACCAAGTCCCCAAATGATCTGGTGGCTATCGCCTATCAAAGGGTGTTCGTTGGTTCGGACACGACCAAGGCCCCCAGTGATATAGAAAAAACAAATGTCAAGGGGTAAACCGGAGGCCGCTTTAAACAGAACCACTCCGTGTAACCTCGCATGATGAGAAAGATAGAGACCCCGCTTTAGCTGAGGCTCCAGTTTGATATATCAAAGATAATATATACATTGTCATGATATGTACATAGATAGAGCCAATGGCTCAAGTATAGTAAGGCCGAAGATGAGCTATATTCCACGGCCTGTTGGTCTCCTCTTCTGATGCACTTGAGTCTTGATGTCCTCGAATATCGATCAGATAGTACGACCCGTTGTGCAAATTTTTGCTGACCACGAAAGGTCCCTCCCAGGGTGGGGATAACTTGTGCATACCCGTTTGATCTTGGATGAGTCGAAGCACCAAATCTCCTTCTTGAAAAGTTCTGGTTCTAACCCGGCGACTGTGATAGCGACGAAGATCTTGCTGGTAAATCGCCGAATGGGCAGCCGCTATATCACGCTCCTCGTCCAATAGGTCCAAAGCATCTTGTCGTGCTGCCTCATTGTCCGCTTCAACATAAGCTGCCACACGAGGCGAATCGTGCCGGATGTCACTAGGGAGAACTACCTCTGCTCCATAGACCATGAAAAACGGCGTGTATCCTGTGGACCGGTTTGGCGTAGTGTTGATACTCCATAATAAAGATGGTAGCTCTTCAACCCAACATCCTGGTGTCCTTTGCAATGGGACCAAAAGCCGGGGTTTGATGCCTCGCAAGATTTCCTGATTAGCTCGTTCTGCCTGTCCATTGGACTGGGGGTGTGCTACTGATGACACGTCAAGTCGGATGTGCTCACGTTCACAGAACTCCTTCATAGCACCCTTAGATAAATTGGTACCATTGTCAGTAATGATACTGTGTGGGAAACCAAACCGGAAAATCACCTTCTTGATGAACTGCACCGCTGTTGCTGCATCACACTTGCTGACAGGCTCCGCTTCAACCCACTTGGTAAATTTGTCAACTGCCACCAAAAGGTGGGTTTTCTTATCCTTGGATCTTTTAAAAGGCCCAACCATATCCAGCCCCCAAGTTGCAAACGGCCATGTTATTGGGATCATCCTTAATTCTTGAGCCGGCACGTGAGCACGCCTTGAAAATTTCTGACATCCATCACACCGTTTAACCAAGTCCTCCGCATCAGTGTGCGCTGTCAACCAGTAGAACCCGTGACGAAACGCCTTTGCCACCAGAGACTTTGAACCGGCGTGGTGTCCACAATCCCCTTCATGGATTTCTCTTAAGATTTCACAGCCTTCCTCAGGAGAAACACAACGTTGAAGTGCCCCGGATACACTGCAATGATGTAATTCACCATTGACAATCGTCATAGACTTGGATCGCCGGACTATCTGCCTGGCCAGAATCTCATCCTCTGGTAACTCCCCCTGGTTCATGTATGAAAGATAAGGAACTGTCCAATCCGGAATAACATGCAGGGCTGCCACCAATTGAGTCTCCGGATCAGGGATAGCCAAATCCACCTCACCTGGGAGCTTGACTGACGGGTTGTGCAACACGTCCAAAAAGACGTTAGGCGGGACCGGTTTACGCTGAGAGCCCAACCGGCTTAAAGCATCCGCCGCTTCATTCTTCCGACGGTCCACATGATCCACTTGATAACCCTTGAAACAACCTGCAATATTATCCACTTCCCGACGATATGCAGCCATGAGCGGGTCCTTAGAATCCCAAGTGCCAGACACCTGTTGAGCCACTAGGTCCGAGTCACCAAAGCACTTAACTCGGCTTAAATTCATCTCTTTAGCCATCCGGAGGCCATGGAGCAAGGCTTCGTACTCAGCAGCATTATTAGTACAAGGGAACATTAAGCGGAGAACATAACAAAACTTATCACCTCGCGGGGAAGTTAATACAACTCCAGCCCCCGAGCCTTCCAATTGCCTGGATCCGTCAAAATGAATAGTCCAATATGTGTGATCCGGCTTCTCCTCTGGCGCTTGTAACTCCGTCCAGTCATTGATGAAATCGACAAGTGCTTGAGACTTCACTGCCGTCCGAGGCACGTACTTCAGTCCATGTGGCCCAAGCTCTATAGCCCACTTGGCAATCCGGCCAGTCACCTCCCGGTTCTGTATGATATCACCCAAGGGAGCTGAACTGACCACTGCGATGGGGTGCCCTTGAAAATACTGCTTCAACTTCCGACTGGCCATAAAAACTCCATAGACCAGCTTCTGCCAATGCGGATACCTTTGCTTGGATTCAGTAAGCACCTCGCTGATATAATAAACCGGCCGCTGAATCGGATATTCCTTGCCTGCTTCTTTGCGTTCCACCACAATAGCCACGCTAACTGCCCGAGCATTGGCCGCTACGTATAATAATAGTGGCTCCTTGTCGACCGGAGCTGCAAGAACAGGCGGATTGGCTAACTGCCGCTTCAGGTCCTCAAATGCCTCATCAGCAGCTGGACTCCAGACGAAATTGTCTGTCTTCCTCAGCATTTGATATAAAGGGATAGCCTTCTCTCCGAGGCGGCTGATAAACCAGCTCAGCGCAGCAATTCGGCCCGCCAAACGCTGAACCTCATTGATACTCTTCGGTTTAGCTAGGGATGTAATAGCCGTAATCTTCTCCGGATTAGCATCAATTCCTCTGTTAGACACCAGAAAACCCAATAACTTGCCTGCCGGAACACCAAAAACACACTTGGCCGGATTAAGCATCATCCTGTAAGCTCGCAAGTTGTCAAAGGTCTCCTTCAAATCATCCACCAGCGTCTCCTTCTGTCTTGATTTTACTACAATATCATTCACATAGGCGTGCACATTGCGGCCGATCTGCTCATGCAGGCAATTCTGTACACACCGTTGATAGGTGGCTTGGGCACTCTTGAGCCCGAAGGGCATAGATACATAGCAGAAGGCTCCAAAGGGAGTAATAAATGCTGTTTTCTCCTGGTCCTTAACCGCCATCTTGATCTGATGATATCCAGAGTATGCATCCAAGAAACTCAAACGCTCACAACCTGCCGTGGCATCAATGATCTGATCAATACGGGGGAGGGCAAAAGGATCTGCCGGGCAGGCTTTGTTAAGATCTGTGTAATCCACACACATACGCCAAGTGCCGTTTTTCTTAAGACCCAACACCGGATTAGCAAGCCACTCTGGATGGAACACCTCAATAATAAAACCAGCTGCTAAAAGCCTGGCCACTTCCTCTCCAATGGCTTTGCGCCTTTCTTCGTTAAACCGGCGGAGGAACTGTTTCACCGGTTTATACTTAGGATCCACATTAAGAGTGTGCTCAGCGAGTTCCCTTGGTACACCTGGCATGTCAGACGGCTTCCATGCAAAAATGTCCCGATTCTCATGGATGAACTCGATGAGCGCGCTTTCCTATTTGGGATCCAGGTTGGCACTGATAGTGAACTGCTTGGACGAATCGCCGGGCACGAAGTCAACAAGCTTGGTCTCAGCTGCCGATTTGAACTTCAGATCTGAATCATGCTCTGTAGTTGGCTTCTTTAAAGGGGTCATATCCGCCGGATCAACATTGTCCTTATAATACTTCAACTCCTCCGTGGCACAGACTGACTCTGCATAAGCCGCATCACCCTCTTCACATTCCAAGGCATCCTACGGTTCCCGTGAACTATTATCGTCCCCTTGTAACCCGACATCTTGAGCTGTAAATAGATATAACAAGGCCGCGCCATGAACTTGGCATAAGCCGGCCGCCCAAACAGGGCGTGATACGGGCTCCGGATCTTCACCACTTCGAAGTTTAATTTTTCCGACCGAGAATCGTGCTCATGCCCAAAAGCCACATCTAGGGTTATCTTGCCAACAGGATATGCAGATTTGCCTGGCACAACACCATGGAATACCGTATTCGACGGTCTGAGATCCTTGTCTGTTAGTCCCATGCGTCGGAATGTCTCATAGTATAGTATGTTAATACTGCTTCCTCCATCCATGAGCACCTTGGTGAACTTATAACCCCCCACCTGGGGGTCCACTACTAATGCTAACTGGCCCGGATTATCAACCCGGGGCGGGTGATCTTCTCTGCTCCACACGATGGGCTGTTCTGACCAGCGTAAGTAACGTGGTAAGGCCGGTTCAACAGAATTCACCGCTCGCTTGTGGAGTTTTCGGTCGCGCTTATCCAAGCCAGTTGTGAAGACATGGTATTGCCCATTGCTCAACTGCTTTGGCTGGCTCTGATAACCTGACTGCTGCTGCTGCTGCTGCTGGCCGTTTTGATTACTCTGGCTATTGTGACCGCCCTGATTGAAACCTGAACCGGAAGCTCCATCGTGACCCGGGCCGTGTAAACCGGATCCTGAACCGCCACCTGACCCATGGTCATACCGGAAGGCATTAGAGTTTTTAAACTCCCGCATAATATAACAATCCTTCCAAAGGTGGTTAGTTGGTGTCTCCTTCGTCCCGTGCTTTGGGCAAGGCTGATTCAACAGATAATTCAAACGGCTTGCGTTAGGATTGGGGGTCCCATTACGATCTGCCGCTTTACCTCTACGCCGCTGCCCCCTGTCCTGTGCATTAGCGTTGGCCACAAAATCCATGCTACCCTCCGCCTTGCGTTTGCCTCCGTTTCCATGACCCGCCGGTTTGTACTGCTGCTGTTTAGAGTTGCTATTCTTCCTTCCCTTCCCTGTTTCATCATCATCAGGTTCGGGATCCTTGGTACTGTCCGAATCGGCATACTTTACTAAAGCAGCCATGAGGGTTCCCATGTCATTACAGAACCGCTTCATACGTCCCAATTTCAATTTAGAGGCTCAAATCTGCAGTTGCCTTCCAGAGTTAAGATCGCAGAATCAGCATTAATCCTGTCAGATGAGTGCAAAATTTCGGAAATGCGATGCACCCAACGGGTCGTTGATTCTCCTTCCTCCTGGACACAAGCCACCAGGTCTACTATGGACTTGGGATGCTTACATGTATCCTTAAAATTCTGTATAAACCGGGCCCGCAACTGGGCCCATGAGCTGATAGAATTGGGTGGCAGGCTCTTTAACCAAGTACGAGCCATGCCCTCAAGCATCATGGTGAAGTATTTCGCACATGCGGCCTCATCCACATCCAGCATCTCCATGGCCATCTCATAACTCTCTACCCATGCTTCAGGTGGTAAATCAGCGGTGTAATTCGGCACCTTGCGTGGACCCTTGAAATCTTTAGGCAGGCGCACATTACGTAAAGCTGGGATTAAGCAAGGCACTCCCAAAGCGGATGTGATCCCTGGTCCGGCAAAGGTTGTAGAACGAACCGGTGTAAATTGGCCCGCATTATCCTGTGCTGCTAACTCGGCCTCCCTTTGTGCCCGGGCCCGGTCCACCACATCCTGAGCATCTCCAACACCACCTGCCGGGTTATTACCACGGGCCGCTTCACGGCCTCGCGCATTGCTTGATATGGCCGGGTCCTCCATGCGCCTGCTATAGCTCCGGCCCGGACGGGGCGTAGAATGAATCCGATCACGGCTGTATGAGTATGCCTCCTGCTGAATCAGCGCAGTCCGAAGAAGCTCCTTAACCCGGCGTGTCTCTATCGCTTGGGGAGAATCCCCTTCGACTGGGATGGCCTCTAACCGTGTAGCAGCCGCAACAAGGTTGTCCATAGGATTAGAATAATGACCTGGGGGCGTCTGGACCGGCGGAAAATTCATAATGTTCTGCTGAAGGGGTTCCATCAGGCGAGGTTGGACCGGCTCCCCTCGTCCTGGTGCCTCGATCCGGTTTATCTCCGGGTACTGCGGCGGATTACTGGGCCCAGCCCCTGGAGTGTGAAAGAGATTTCGGGGGTCAAACCCTGACGGCAGGCGTGATCTGTGCTTCCGCTTCAAAACCTCCTGTGATGCGTTCTGGTCAAGCATGAGTTTATAGACCTGGGCGTCCAAAGCGGCCCGTTCTGCAATCATCCTGTCTTTTTCTGCTGCCAGATCCGCTTTGGCTTGCACGATCTGCTCTTTCACCTTTGCTATTTCTGCATTATGGGCCTCCTGATCCGCCGGATTGTCCTCTGCCATAAGCGCAGCTAGTGCATCAAACAGATCAGTTAGAACTTGAACCGGCGGGCGCACAAGGCCTCCTGCCCCTGCTGCGGCTGCCGCCGCTGATCCGGAGAGCATTGCTGCGGCGGTCGAAGAGTGATTCGCCGCCTGTGTGCCGGCCATGAATATTCCAACCCGGTTGACCTGTCCTGGAGGGTCCGGAATACTGTCGCCATCGGAACAGCCCCTAATCTGGTCGTCTTGCAACTGGTATAGCGATTTGGTCTCTCCGGTCGAGGACTCGTTATCAGAATAGACGACGGTCTCATTACCGTGTTCTGACTCGTCCTCACGCTCACCTTCATGGACGACTCCAACGAAGACATGTTTCACGGCCGGTTTAACCCGGGTAGATACCGCACGCTGAGCCGTCTCGATGAGGTTGGTGCAGATGTCCGGCTCAGGCCCAGGCTCACCGATTTTGCCAATGAAAACGTGTATGCCACCAAAGGGGACCCGGTACCCGTACTCGATTGACTCGGCCTCGGGACCCCATCCTCCGTCGTCGATGTAGATCCTGCCCCGACGACTCTTGGTCATCCGGCCCACAACATAGCCTTCGAGTCCCTTGAGCTTGCCCTCCAAGATCGTCAAACCATCGTGCGATAGCCCCACGGTGGGCGCCAACTGTTGTGGATTTGTCACGGCAGATGTCCAAGCGAAAGGACTTAGTCGTGGAGCCATCGCTACGAGTTTACTTGAAGGGGTTTAAAGCGGACACAAGACACGAGGGTTTTATACTAGTTCGGCCCCTTCGATGAAGGTAAAAGCCTACGTCTAGTTGTGATGGAATTGATATGATCTCGATGGCTAGGGAGCAAACAAGCTTCGCCTAGGCTCGAGTAGAGGTTGTCTCCCTCGAACCGCCACCGGGTCGCCCCCTTATATACACGGGTGACGCCCGTCGGTCCATAGAGTCCTAACCGGTTCATACTCGTATTCCGGTTGCTATCTCCCTGTTCCTTACTTACAATACAAGTCATACATCAGGCCGGTTTACGGCTACATGCTCTAACCGACTACAGGCCTTGGGCCTTCATCTGTTACGCCACTAATGAAATTAACCCGGCCCAAGTAGGCCGGTTTACACCTAGTGGTAATATCCCCAACAATCGACGTGATGCACATGACAAAGAACCTTTGCGTGAACCTGCTAGGCTTCTTGGGCGTGTATGGGAAGACAAAAGATACAGCTGAGGCACGGGAGGACCTGCAACGTTTGCACGAAAAAGACGGCATGCCTCCAAAGCGGTATGAAGGTCCTGCCAGCTATGATCTTACCAAAGAAGAGAAGGAAATCTTCTTTGAATGCCTGCTTAGTATGAAGGTCCGGACTGGCTTCTCGTCGAATATAAAAGGAATAATAAATATGGCAGAGAAAAAGTTTCAGAACCTAAAGTCTCATGACTGCCACGTGATTATGACGCAACTGCTTCCGGTTGCATTGAGGGGGCTTCTACCAGAAAACGTCCGATTAGCCATTGTGAAGCTATGTGCATTCCTCAATGCAATCTCTCAGAAGGTGATCGATCCAGAAATCATACCAAGGCTAAGGAGTGATGTGGTGCAATGTCTTGTCAGTTTCGAGCTGCTGTTCCGACCATCCTTCTTCAATATCATGACGCACGTCCTAGTTCATCTAGTTGACGAGATTGTCATTCTGGGCCCCGTATTTCTACACAATATTTACCCCTTTGAGAGGTTCATGGGAGTCCTAAAGCAATATGTGCGTAACCGCGCTAGGACAGAAGGAAGCATCTCCATGGGCCATCAAACAGAGGATGTCATCGGGTTTTGTGTTGACTTCATTCCTGGCCTTAAGAAGATAGGTCTCCCTAAATCACGGTATGAGGGGAGACTGACTGGAAAAGGCACGCTTGGAAGGGACTCAATAATATGCAGGGATGGATATTCTTAGTCTCAAGCACACTACACAGTTCTACAGAACTCTACCTTGGTGACCCCGTATGTCGATGAACACAAGAACAGTCTGCGCTCCGAATTCCCCCTGCGACGACTGGATTACATGTGAACACATCAGGACTTTCAGCAGTTGGTTGGAAGCACGTCTCAGAGGTGACAACACTGCTTGTGATGAGCTGTACTTGTTGTCCAGGGGACCATCTTTGACTGTATTGATTTGGAAAGGATACAAGATAAATGGGACTACATTTTACATGATTGACCAAGATCAAAAGAGCACCAACCAAAACAGCGGTGTCCGCTTTGATGCAACAACCGAGAGGAGAAAGGACACATATTATGGTTACATAGTGGACATATGGGAACTTGACTACGGACATGATTTTAAGGTCCCTTTGTTGAAGTCTAAATGGGTCAATCTGTCAGGAGGCAGGGTGCAGGTAGATTCACAGTACGGAATGACAACAGTGGATCTGAAAAATCTTGGGTACACTGACGAACCGTTCGTCCTAGCCAATGATGTGGCACAGGTTATCTATGTGAATGACCTGTCTACCAGACCGAGAAAGAGAAAAAATAAGGAAGCGAATACATCATACGATGAGCCAAAGCGCCACATAGTTCTTTCAGGAAAAAGGGACATCGTGGGAGTGGAGGGCAAGACAGACATGTCTGAAGATTATGAAAAGTTTCATGAAATTCCTCCCTTCAAAGTCAAGGCTGACCCCAGCATCCTGATAAATGATGAAGATTATCCATGGTTACGGTGCAATAAGAAAATGACACAAGCGAAGAAAAAGTGAAGACTTTCTCCTGCAACTATTATGATGCACTACTAGGAAAAGGCCTACTAATGGCGCACTGGTTTTGCCTACTAATGGCGCACTACCGGTGCCCCATTAGTAGCACGCCATTAGAATTTGTTACTAATGGCGCACCACAAGTGCGCCATTAGTATCTGGTATACTAATGGCGCACCTGGCAGTGCGCCTTTAGTATGTAACTCCATGCGCCATTAGTATGCCTCCCGGGGGGGCATATGTAACCATGTGCTTTGTCACACTAATGGCGCACTCTGCCTTGATGCGCCATTAGTATCCTTTGGCATACTAATGGCGCACTCTGCCTTGATGCACCATTAGTATGAATATTTGGTTTTTTTTTGCTTTTCTGATTTTCGCACAGGTTACAAAATATATTATTGGACAGAATATAGACAGTAGCACACAGCAACATCAGATTCATCCAATACAATAGAAGATTAGTCTCCGAATACAATTCATCATATTAGTCTCCGAATTCAAAAGACCGAACAAAGATAAAACATTACAAGTCTCGAGACCGCGAGTATCGAGTTTGTCTTCACATTACAAGTCGATATCGATCATCTAAACTACCATCACATAAAAGAGAGTTGTGGTCATCACGATGAGCATCATCGTGATCAAACTGGTCTTCATCCGGTTCCTCCAACGCTCCCTCCTCTCTCCCGCTAGATAGCGGGCATATCTAGATTCGGCCTCCGCCCTAGTGGTGTACCCTTTGTAACTGTTACCACTGAAATGGTGAACCTGTCTCCGACACTCCTCCCAGTCGTCGTAGACTCCGGGAACCTTACCCTTGTAAACGACATACGACGGCATCTCTATGCACAAGCCAAACAACAGACAATACATAAGCAATATGTAAGTATGCAACAAAAGGATCGAAAGAGAAAAGCAAGACATTAATAGCACGATTCATGGTCCTACTAATAAATAGCATCGATTACATCTAAGTTGAATGACTGTCCAAACCAAAGAGACATACGAATTCATTAAAGTTTAATTACAACATGAGCCAATCAATGTTTCAGAACTAGACATCACTACTTTCGACTCGACTCATCGGACAGGAGCGTGGATGAAGCCGCCGTCTGTCGTGATGGTCATGAAATCGCGGTCGTTGTCACCCTGCATTTGTAGCATTCCATCTATCTCATTGTTGGACGGTTGATATCTGAGGTAGAACTACCCCGACGTATGAAGGACATCTTGATGGATGATGTCCGCAAAGTCCGACTGGATGCGAAAGAATTCTTGTCTGAGGTCCGCGTCCTCGATTGCCGACAAGTCCGCGGCCCAATCTTTGAGATTATCTGGTAGCAGAAGTTGATGATGGTCCCTTATGATCGCCCGCATGTGATGGATGGCGTAGTAGGAATCCTTCTGACCGCCAGGCGGCTGCTTGACGCAGCAGAACTTCGTATTGTGTGAGAACATGTGCTTGCCGTACTTACGAACAGTCCTGGTGAAGGTGCCTCCAGATTTGGCGTAGCTGGGGAGAACATCATCAAAAACTTTCTTGACATTTGTGTAGTCTATCTTGGAGTTACGGTTCGGGTCGAAATACGTGGCCATGGAATATTTCGGGCTTAAGAGGATGAGTGTGCAATGTGTGTCACTGCACAGAACACGGAATGTTAGAAAAAAAAGAACAATCGAAATCTAAGAAATCATATGTTACGGGGCGGTTAAGGGATGACTTACTCGGGAAAGTAAGCCACAAGGAAGTTATCCTTATCTGGGTTTGCCAGAATGACGCCTTCGAGGTGTGAACTCGCAATTTGGCGGTCCCCAGCGCTGCTCAAGTGCTTGGCATGCATGTAGAAGGGGTCGACTATCACGATGTCCGGGGTCTTGTCTCTAATAATCCGCATCTCCATACTCAGCGAAAACAGCCGAACAAAGGTGTAGTGCAGCGGATGAAGGTTAAACATAGCAAAGATGTCATCAAACCGCAGGGCGATCGTACCCCCGATGTCGCCATCCACAAAGCCCTTGCCCTCTGGCACCTTGGCCACGAAAACCGGGTATGCCACATCCTTCTCTCTGAGATGCCGCTTCTCCAAAGAAAGAACACTGTCGTGCAGACTCCGCATAGCACCGGTTGCAGCATTCAGCATATTTGGCGGTAGCATCGCCCTACCCGCCACATGCACCCTCCTCGAGATATCCTTAGGTGAAGGTGGCCCGTCCTGAGCACGGATCGAACTCGGTGCCGGCTGGCTCGCACCGGCGCCCCTGTTAGTCTTTCGTTTCCGTCCCTTCTTCTTGATCTCCTATAATGGGACCGAGTTCTGCTCACAGACCGCCTTCTTGAGCGTGTTGGGGCTGATAATATTTCGCACCTCAGCTATCTGAGGCTCGGTGAAGGCGGGAGCTGGAGGCGTCTCCTGAGAACTGAACGCCAGACGATGCCTATTGCAATTGGATTTCTCCACCGTACCAGCTAGATTGCGGTCGTCTTGGTTGGGTTGTTGAGAAAGAGGCCCGCAGAACTCGTCAGCGTACCCATGTTCGGCAAAGTAATTATCGACTTTGGTAAATGTACCATCGTCGATGTCGTCGTCGTCCGGATCCTGTGCCATAGGGATGTCTGACATAGGGATGTCCGGCAGGTCTGGTAGCGTTGCGGCGTTCTTGCCATGGCTTGGCGCCGGCACGACTGGCGGTCTTGTCTGTGGGATGGTGTCCCCCGCCCCCAAACGAATCTGGCTCTTTGGCCAAAGCAGCGGCCAGTTTACGCAGGCGCTGAGGGTCATCTCATCTTCTTCGTCGGCCCCAGCGGGTCGAACCGGAGGTAATAGCTCGTCGTAGCCTGGCAGCACCCGAACCACTTCAACCGTATACGTTGTGGGTGGCATCGGATTACCGTGGAACATGCGGTTGCCCAGTTGAACGATTTTGCCCTTGGCGACATCGACCAACTCGGCGCCCACGAAGTGCAGAAGAGTGCAAGGAACGTCGGCGGTGGCCTGCGAAAACATGTACGGGGCGTCAGGGATGCCCAGTCAAAGGCAAGGAGATGAAGTCATCGGCCGAGAGGCTTAGTTACCGTGATGCCGTCGAGCTCGGCTAATGTTGAGGCACCGCCAACGGCGGGCGTGCAACTAACGGAGGGGGCGCTTGCTGGCGAGGTGTCGGCCGGCGTACACCCGGGTGCATTAAGCTCCAATGCCCGTGCCGGCGCTGGAGACACGAATACCGCCTCCACCGGAGACACCAATGGCGCCGCCGCCGGAGACACCAATGGCGCCGCCTGCGCATTGTGCGAGTTGCTGTCCGTGAAGCTGGGAACCGATTGGCCACCCGCAATCCACGTCGTCAGCCCATGAATCAACGTAGGCACCATGGCATTGAGCTTCGTTCCCAGTTGTTGTTCCACTTGCTCTTGGACAAGCTCCGGAATCTGCGCCACTTGTGCCTTGAGTGCTTCAACCTCATGCGTCTGGCTTTCCGAGCTGGCCTTTTTCTCCTTCCGCACACTAGCGGTATAGTATGACCCCCACTTTGTGGACAAGCCTTTGCCGGCCACACGACCAGCTGACGTCGGCTTAGTGAGCTTATCCTTGCTTTTCATTATGTTCAACTCCCTATTTAAAGGGGTGTCGAAAGGGGAGCTCTGAGACGACCCCGCGCTACTGCTTTCAGTTTCCTGCGAAAGGAACGTGAACCATTTAGAAATATTGGGGATTAATTAGAGTGCAGCCATTTGGAGCTAATTACGCGGGGGTGTATTCCTTGCCAGAACAAGCTCAAGCGCCCTGGTCTTCGGATCCGTAGTAAGACCCTTTGTTATCGGGTCCTCCTTGTACCGGGCCCTGACATAGTTCCTGGTCTGCTTGTTACCACTGTATTTCTCGAAGCGGGGCGGTAGGCCTTGCTCGGCACGCTCCGCGTCCTCCTTGTCCCATATAGGCTCCGCCACTCTGTAACCGCCGGGACCGAGTTTGTGTTCCCCTAAGTTCAACTCCCGCATTTCTTTTCCCCACTAACTTGATTCGGTGGTTGCACTGCTCTCGCACTTTATCTTGAACTCCTTGTAGTCATCTTCGCTCATCAAAGGATATTTCGCCTTGATCTTCTCATAACTATCACCTTTATCAATCATTCTCTTCACCGCGCTTCTCCAAGTAGACAGGGCCGTGCTCATCTTCGTGAGGGCGGCACTGTTCACTTTATTCCCTGAGAGGCGTGTGTTTTCAAATTCGGCGGGGAACTCGTATCGTTCGTGCAGCTTCGTGAAGAGGAGGTTGCGCAAATTCCCTCAGTCCTTATGCCTAAGGTTCTCGGTGTTGATCGAGACGGTGCTCCGGAGAATGCACCCGAGCTGAACCGAGTACCCCTTGACTATATGTTTGGGCTCCGTTGGATTCCCGTCGGAGTCCACTTGAGTGAATTCCTCCTTGAGGGTGCGGAGCGCATTCGGGCGCCGGTCCTTCCTTTGCTTCTTCGGTTGGCTGCCATCTGTGTGTGCGCCGCCATCATCAGTGGTGGCATCCTCGGCGGCACCATCAGTGGTGTCATCCTCGACGCCACTAGGGGTTGTGTAATCAGGATCGGTGTCTTCCGCGGCGTCCTCATAGCGGTGAGGTTGTTCCTCCATCTCCTGGGACAGCTCCCAGAATTGCTTGCCGCCCAAACCGCCGGCCTCATCGTTGTTGCCCATGTTTCGCTTTAAATAGGAAAATAGTTTGGTCAAAAAGTTGGTTATTGTCAAGGAACAAGATCATGGTCTCATCATTTAGGGTTTGTTGACACCGAGGCATCCTAAAAGCTAAGCTTTTATCATTTAGGGTTTGTCGACGCCGAGGCACCATAAAAGCCTAAGCCGAGGCACCCTAGGTTGGGCCTAATCACTTGGCATTAATCACTTGGCTCTATTGCCACCTATGGTTTAATGCAGCAAGAATGGCGGGGCATTTGATCCTACTTAACTAAGTACTAAGATACCCCGGTCCATGCATTAGTCGCCAGTACCCCATATGTCCTATTTTTAGCAAAGTCATGCTAAAATTTCAGCATGACCTTTGCTGAAAATAGGACATATGGAGTACCCGAATTTGCCGGAACGGAAGTTAATCAACATTCCGGCAAACTCAAGGGCCTCTCGGGGTACCTGCAAATATTTGTGTTTTTAGTTGAGCAATACAGCGACAGTGTGATAGGCAAGTTTCAGCTGGCAAAGTGTCATGATTCAGACAACAGAGCAGCTAAGCATAGCAAGTGGATAGTTTAGTCAGTATACTAGTACTCTTTAGAAAGCATGAGACATATATTACCTGGAGGAGACTTCGTCGGAGAGTTACCTATGCATTGAAAATACAACGAGATCAGCAAAGGATAGTAAGATATATACTGAAATTATCATAACAAAATGCCAGCTACTGCCATGGTCAAAGAATAGATTATGATAGCTGGACAAGTACAGGTCAAACTAGATAATTTTCAAAACCAGTTTAACCACCGCAAGATAAAACAATGCATCCAAGACTGGGCTTAGACTAATATCCTCATAGCATAATCTGACATCAAGCAAATATTATAAGAACAGTGAAAATGTATGTTCACTGCAAATGAATATGGACCAAGTGTTCTCATTAACTACTTAAAGAATTAGTTCCATATTGTTGCATGAGAATTGTAGAGAGAAAAGATACATGGTTCTACTTCTGGGATTGGTTACATATCTTATTGTTCACATTCTTGTCAAAGGACTTTAACCAGTAATACAACACTACATAGTACCTCTGTAGTTTCCATGCCAAACTTTGGGTGATATCAAACCATTAGAAAGCATGATCATGAGAACAACATCAGTTTGAAAGATATTGTAACCCCTCCTGGTAACAAATATTCATCTACTCATTTGTAGATACCTAGGAGTAACAAGACTATCAAACTAACAGATCCATTAATCAATTATGGACTTCTTACATGTTACATCTATCATTAGTGGCCAGAAAGAATAGTAATTAATGTTTCATATTGTTGCATGAATCCAAACTCACTGGAAAATTCACTAATTGAGCCTAGCTACTTAAAGAAAGAATCTCTAGGCGGATGCTTAGTTGAGACTAGTATCCTCTAAAATGCATCTAAATGCAAGCTCAGAGATTTGAACATTTGGAAAACCCTAGCTACTTAATTCTCCAACCCCCTTTCCTTGTCCAAATTTCTCCAACCCCCAACCGGCTCGGGTGCTCACTTGGGAGGTCGAGGGCGACTCGGGGCAGCCGGAGCTAGTCGAGGCGGCGCGAATTCGGCGTCGAGCGGTGGCGCTCCTCCTGGGCAGGCCGCACGGTCGAGGGCGTCGAGCGGTGGCGGTCCTCCTGGGTGTCCGAGCTCGTCCGGGTCCTCGTAGTCGAAGAGGAAGATGGCGGCGGTCCTCCTAGGTAGGCCGCGCGGTGTTGGACCGCGAGCATGTCGAGGGCGCAGGCGGGGCCGCGGGGGGAGGGGGCGCTTGGGCGGGAGGACGTCGAGGGAGGCGGCGCTCGGCTCGGGGACGGCGAGGGAGGTGGCGAGGGAGGCGGCGCTCGGCTCGGGGACAGCACGAAGGAGGCGAGGGGGGCGGCGAGGGGGACGGCGAACACGGGGGGCAGCGGGTGAGATCGATGAGGCAGGGGAGAGATTAGAGAGATTGGGGATTTAGTGTGGGGGGAAGCTTTCTAATGGCGCACCACCCCCTCGTGCGCCATAAGTACGACTATTCTAATGGCGCACCATCCCTCGGTGCGCCACTAGAATTTTGTTTTAATCTAGCCCACTAGCCCTATCTACAACAGTTTGTGCTCGGTGCCCTGTGACAAGACGAATATGAGTTGTTCTTCCGCGGAAGAATATTCATGTAAAGGGTACGACAGAAGCTTCTGCTTGAACCAACGCGTGAAACATGAGTTGTGCTCTTTGAGTATATCTCCGTCCGTCCTCTGTTGGCCTCGGTCATTGTACGTCTTCTCAATAAAGGTTTTGTGCTCTACCACCCAAGGATCGACCACGTCTATGTGTTGTAGCGCGACTAGGTTTGCTCTTTCAAAGTCGGCGAGTCGACCCTCGAAGTCGACATGCATTTCGCAGCGACCCTCACGGTGACCCCATCCAGCGAGCCTGCCGAGGTGCGTGTTGACGGGCAGACCAACGGGGTTCTCGATGCCTAGATAATTCGTGCAGTAGGAGATGCACTCTTCGGTCAGAAAGCCCCTGGCTATACTTCCCTCTGGACGTGACATGTTCCGAATGTATCCTTTGATGACACCATTCATCCTTTCGAACGGCGTCATGCTGTGCAGGAACGTCGGCCCGAGTTGGATGATATCCTCCACGATATGGACCAGCAGATGCACCGTAACATCGAAGAATGCGGACGGGAAGTACATCTCAAGCTCGCATAGTATCACCACGATCTCTTCCTGTAGCCTTCTGAGTTGCCTCACGCCAATCGACTTCCGAGAGATGACGTCGAAAAAGTTGCATAGGCCAAATAGCGTTTCACGGACGTGCGCGTCCATGATCCCACGGATTGCAACTGGAAGTATCTGCGTCATCAGCACGTGACAGTCGTGAGACTTCATCCCGCTGAACTTCTGCTTCGCTGGGTCTAAGTATCTGCTTATCTTCCCCGCGTAACCGCAAGGAAGTTTTACTCCTAGGAGGCAGGTGAAAAACTGCTCGATCTCCTCCTGACTTAGAGTGAAGCACGCGGGAGGGTAGTCATTTCCGGTCTTCTTGGCCTTTTTGCCTTTGCGACGACTTTTTGTGTCCTGCTTCGCCTCATCATCATCATCATCATCGTTAGCGTGAAGCTCCTGCCTGATGCCCATTGATTTCAAGTCTGCCCTTGCTTTAGGCCCATCTTTGGTCCTCTCTGGCATGTTGAGCAGGGTACCAAGCAGACTCTCGCACACGTTCTTCGTGATATGCATGACATCAAGGCTTTGAGGCACACGGTGGATCTTCCAGTACAACAAGTCCCAAAAAACAGACCTTGTTTTCCATACCTTCAGCAGCGGCTCTGGCGCCTTTTGCTTCTTTCCCGGCTCTGGCGCCTTTTGCTTCTTTCCCAGCAGTGGGCAGTCTTTCCAATTTTTCAACAGCTCGTCTATTTCCTCGCCGCTCCTCGTACACGGGCGTTTTCGGGGTTCGGTTTCACCATCGAACAGATCCTTGCGTTTCCTCCACGGGTCATCGTCGTGAAGCCACCTTCGATGTCCCATGAACACGGTTTTCGAAGACCCGGGATCTCTATCTAGCTGGCGATACGTTGTGTCATCCATGCACCTTACGCATCCAGAAAATACGTGGACTACCTGCCCCGCGAGATATCCGTAACCAAGATAGTCGTGCACCGTCGTGACCAGTGCGGCTCTCATAGGGAAATATTCTTTCTCTGCGGCGTCCCACGTATTGGTTGGCGTTTTCCACAGCGTGTCTAGCTCCTCCTTCAGCAGCCCCAGATACAGATTGATGTCGTTCCCTGGTTGTTTAGGCCCTTCAATTAGCATACTCATGTGAATGTACTTCCTCTTCATGCACAACCAGGGGGGAAGGTTGTACATCCACACAAACACAGGCCAGGTGTTATGTGTGCTTCTCTGGCTGCCAAACGGATTGACTCGGCATCTTGTCTTTTTTATTTATCTCCGGATCATTTCCGTCATCTTCCCGCTTCTTCTCCTTCCTATCCGCGTGCCAACGCAGGAGCTTTACTACCTTAGGGTCCGCGAAATACCGCCGCAGACGAGGAGTGATCAGAAAGTACCACACCGATTTTTGAGGAGCTTTCTTCCTCTTCTTGTATCGAGTGACGCTGCACACCGGACATATGGTAGACTCCGCGTGCTCGTCCCGATAAATGATGCAATTGTTCATGCACACATGGTATTTCACATGCGGTAAATCCAAAGGACACACGATTTTCTTCGCCTCCTCGAAACTGGTCGGGCACTTGTTCCCCTTGGGAAGACGTTCATGCCAGAATGACATGTTCTCGTCGAAGCATGCGTCGGTCATTTTGTGTTTTACCTTCATCTCCAGAGCCATGAGCGTTACTTTCAGGCGGGTATCCTCGGGCCTGCATCCATCATACAATGGAGTAACCGCGTCTATCTCCAGTTGATCCAGATTGGCTTTCTCTCGGGCGGCAGCTCTTGCGTTATTCGTCTGCTTGCGAAGCAGCTCTTGAATATGAGGGTCCTACACCCAGCCTCCATCGTCGTCTGCTTCGGCATCTTCATCCTCATGATCATGCCCTTCGTCTTGATCTTCCTCATCATCATGTACGACATCTTCTACATGATGATTGTGTACATCATCACCGTCGTGATCATGTCCTGAAGATTCTTCGTCTTCTCGCCCGCCCTCGCCGCGGTGGTTTTCTTGTTGCCCTTCCTCATTTCTTGCACGGCCCCCATGGACGACTTCATAGTCATCTTCATCACCTTGCCACCGATAGTCATCCATGAAACCACGCAAGAGCAGGTGGTCCCGCACCTGCCCGGAATCCGGGTCTGCAATAAGGCTCTTCAGCTTGCATCTTCGACACGGACCTCTTATCTCCGTCTCGTTCTTTTGAAGCATCTCGGCCTTCGCGGAGCTCAAAAACCTATTCACGATGCCTTCGGTCATCGTGCAGACCATGGTCGCCTGCGGGGTAGAGCAAAACAATATTTTAGAACCAAGAAAAAATTTGGCATGACCTTCCCTAAAAATAGGACCAAAAAGAATGCATAGTGCCAAAATTCTCGCCGAAACGGAAATGAATCAACATTCCGGCAAAATATTGGCAACTATCGCATTTCAAATACCGGTACCTGCAAACACAAACATATATGCAACACCACAAACACAAGCAACACCACAAACATACATAGATCTAGCTAGGCCACAAAAAGTGCATGTGCACGTTGTTGGAGCGAGCTAGGGAGAAAAAAAGTAGATCTACATCATGAAGATAGCTTTCCCCTTACTTACCTATCAAAAAAAGGTGATTTCACCACTTAATTTTGATGAATCCATGGTGGAAATGAGGTGAGGAGGACGAGGCAGCCGAGACAAGCTTGGAGCAGGAGGTGGAGAGAATGAAGTGGGAAAAGTGAGTGGGTAGGTGGGCTGTCCAAAATATCTTGTTCGTCCCAGGTTACTAATGGTGCACCATCACACAATGCGCCATTAGTAACCCTGGTTACTAATGGCGCACCGGCCGGTGGTGCGCCATTAGTACTTTTTGCAGAAAAGTAAAAAAAACATATGTATACTAATGGCGCACTGTAGAAAAGTGCGCCATTACTAGTTTAAACTAGTAATGGCGCACTTTGGCATAGTGCGCCGTTAGTAGGTTTGCAAAAAAGTAAAAAAAAATATACTAATGGCGCACTGTCTTGGTCGTGCGCCATTACTAGTTCTAACTAGTAATGGCGCACTTTGCCACTCCTGCGCCATTAGTTTGTATGGAAAAATGGGGAAAAATCAATAGTTGTGGCGCACCGTGAGCACGGTGCGCCATTAGTGTCTTCCACACTAATGGCGCACGAGCAACCGGTGCACCATTAGTATATAGTAGTGGCCCACTGCTTACCAGGTGCGCCATTAGAATCAGTCCTATCTATAGCCCTTTTCCTAGTAGTGATGATACCATGCCAACTTTAACAGGCGAGTATGATATCATTGTCCGTTTTGTACATGCACATGCTATGTGGGTGAATATATGATACCATGCCAACTTTCAACTTTTTCAGAGTTCATTTCAAATGCTTTAATGTCTTATGGTTCGGCGCTCGTATAATTAAAAATAGCAACAATAAGTATTTTGTTGTAAGTAGAAACAAAATAAAATAAATAAAGCAAGAAAGAAAACAAAAAAAAAGTGTTTTCAAATTTGAAAACTAATGGCACTAACAGAAAGTTTATAATTTTCCTAAAACTAAAACCAAAAAGAATTAAAAAATAAAGCAAAAAATAAAAGAAAATAAATAATGCAGAAAACAAAACAAAAAAACTGGGAAAAAAATAAAAATAGCAACAATAAGTAAAGAAAACAAAAAAACAAAAAAATGCCTCCTACTGGGCCCCCACGGCCTGAATACGACTAGAAACCCTACCATGGGCCAGGATTCTGGCCCGCAGTAGGCCCAGAAGGCCCATCCGGCAAAGCAGTAGTAAGTAGGCCCGAAAGTCTAAGGTGGAGAGGAGCTCGAGAGGGGTGCGGTAGTGGGGCTTATAAACCACTGCGCGCCCCTCTCAACTAGCGAGGTGGGACTAAACTTTGGCCCCGACGCGGGCAGCACAGGGGCCTTTGGTCCCGGTTGGTGGCACCAACCGAGACTAAAGGGTGGGCATTGGTCCCGGTTGGTGGCACCAACCGGGACCAATGCCCCAAAGGCCGCCGCTTCCCGCCCTTTGGGCTGTGAAAGAGGCCTTTGGTCCCGGTTGGTGGCACCAACCGGGACTAAAGGGGGCATTAGTCCCGGTTGGATTCACGAACCGGGACCAATGCTCTTGCTATATATACAACACTTAGGAAAATTTGACGAACACATCGCCAGTTGCCCCCCGGCCCGCCCGACGACGCCGAGCTCACCGACGCCGCCAGGCTGCCCAGATCGACGCAGTCCGCTGCCCCGACGCCGCCCACCGGCCAGACGCCGTCCGCGCGCTGCCCCGACTCCGTTCGCGCGCCCCCGTCGTCGACCCTGCCCTGTCGCCGCCAGGCGCTGCCCCGACGCCGCCTGCCGGCCGCCCCCGCCGACGCCGTCGTCGTGGCCCGCGCCCGTCGTCGCCGTC
>NC_041385.1:21942207-21947875 GCF_002162155.2 Triticum dicoccoides
CGTCGCCGTCGCCCCCGAGCGCGCCCGGTCGCGCCCCTGCCCCACGACCCGTCCCCCACCGTCGCCGTCGTCGCCGACCACGCCCTGCCCCGGCCCGCCGTATTTGTCGCCGACGCCCTCGCCGTCGTCGCCCTCGCCGGCCGCCCCCGTTGTGAGCCGTCGGCGTCGAGGCTCTGTGTTCAGTGTTTTTTTTCATACATACATGTGTATTTTTTTCTTCATTGCATTTTTTCATATATATAATTAATGTATATATGTATGTGGGAGCTATATGATGAATGGATGTGGCTATATGTATGTATGAATATAATGTTCATAGCATTTTTTTTGTTTATATATGTTTTTTCATATATGTATTAATTTTTTATTTAGGTTGTTAGTAGATATCAATTTTAGGTTAGTGCATTTTAATTAGGTTAGTGTAGAGGAAAAAGTAAAATAAGGAAAAGGAAGAAACGAGGAAGAAGGAAGAAGGAAGAAGAAGAAGAAAAAGAATGAGAGGAAAAAGGAAAATAAGAAGAGGAAGAAAGGAGAAGAAGAGGAGAGGAAGAAGAGGAGAAATAAATAAGAATAGGAAAAAAGAAGAAAAAGAAGAGGAGAAGAAGAAAGGAATAGAGGAGAAGAAGAAAAAATAGAAAAATTTCTATTTTTTCTTCTTCTCCTCTTCTTTTTCTTCTTTTTTTTCTTCTTCTTCCTTCTTCCTTCTTCCTCTTTTCTTCCTTTTTCTTAATTATTTTCCTTTCTCGAGGGAGAAGAAGAAAAAGAAGAGGGGAAGAAGAAAGAAAGGAATAGAGGAGAAAGAAGAAACTTCAACACGAGGGGGGGGTACCGATACCCCCTCCCCGATAACATTATTTTCCCATGTATATGTATGTCGCGTCATTGTCAATATAACCCCCTCGAGATAACTTTGACATGAGGGGCGGTCGATATATATATACCCCCTCTCGACCGTGATAACTTATATAATGGCAGCACCCCCCTCGGCCCTCTCGCTCGACCAAACCTCTCGAGGACACCCAAACCCTAGAGAGAAAACGATGTTGGTCCCCTACCCCCTCCCGCCGCGCCCCTACCCGACAAATTAACTCTCTCGAGGCCACCCAAATTTACCAAGTTAAAAGAGCGTTGTCGTCGAGGCCACCCCAAACCCTTGAAGCGTTGTGTCGAGGCGACCCCAAACCCTAGAGAAGCAGCATCAAGGCCACTAACATGATTCCTTATTATGATTAGCTAGCTAGTTCTACGTTTGCCACTAATATATATATATATATATATATATATATATATATATATATATATATATATATATATATATATATCCATCTGTACCATGTTTGGATAATAATTGACAAGTTGTAAATATTTGCAGAAACTATGGAGCACTCCCGAGACGAAGCAACAGAAGCGATGTTGGGGGACATAATTGCACAAGGAAGTGATGAAGTTGCGTCATTTCTCAACGACACCGATGGTCAGAAAGGACTGGGTGAAGAAGAGGGCTATGTTCATGATGGCTTCGGCCTATTAATGCTGGTACAAGAAGAGGGCTATGTTCATGATGGCTCCGGTGACACGATGGAGGTACAAGAAGGAGACCGTGCTGACTGCTCCGATGACCGAACCGAGTCCTACCAGGTATATATATATATATATTAGTTAACCCGTGCTGACTAGTTAATTGATGCATCCATTGTTTTGGTATATGTACACATATTAATTACTCTCGTCTTTCTTCCTTTTAATTTCTAGCCCTACGGATCGAGCACAACTTCGGTAAGGAGACGAGGCCCGAAGAAAAAGTTGAGCTCGGATGAAAGGTTTGAGATCAGAGAAATCGCGCCCGACGACGAACCGATTGAACCCATCCGGACAAAGAACGCATTTTCTGTTAGTGCGGGGTTCTTGTTAGGGACAAGATCCCGATCAGCATCCAGCAATGGTATAAGCCTAAGGAGGAAGACCCTGAGGTGTCTTATGTCAATGATATGCAGAAAGAAGATCTTTGGACTCAGCTGAAGGCAAATTTCACCGCACCGCCAGAGGAGGATCCGGAGAAGCCAGGTAAAGAGCAATTAATCAAGTCTTGTGATCTTAAGAAGATGGCAACCCTATTCAGGAGGTGGACGAAAGAGCTAAACAAGTTTGTCGACAAAAAAAAGACACCAGACTTCATCGGCAAATATGAGAAGATCAAAGATCACTGGCCCGCATTTGTGGCCCACAAGACATCGGAAAAGAGTAAGAAGATGTCGGCGACAAACAAGCAAAATGCTGCGAAGAAGAAGATTCACCATCACACGGGGTCAGGTGGCTACCTCAAAGCCCGGCCTAAGTGATCCAAGGCTGAGAATGATCTGCTTGAAAAAGGGATCGAACCAGAGACAATGTACTGGCCAGACCGTTGCCGGACTTGGTTCTTCGGGGCTGGCGAAACCTTGGACCCTGTATCAGGGAAGTGCCATTGGACGGACGACCAACTGCAAATACCAGTTAAGAATCTTCGACACTATATCAATGCAGCGCAGCGAGGGACGTTCGTTCCAGATAGGGAGAAGGACGAGCTCACAATGGCCCTCGGGAATCCTGAGCACCCTGGACAGACACGAGGCACGCCAGGCTCTATTCCGTGGAAGGTTGGTTTTCCGGACGCAGGGGGTTACAAAACCCACGAGAGGAGGAAGAAACTGGAGCAGGGCCAACTGCAGGTGCTGCACGAAAGGGTAATGGGGCTAGAGGAACGAGAGGAGGAACGAGAAGCAGCAGATCACAGAAAACGACCTGCCGAAGCTTCCCCGAAGCTACCCCGCCATCTCAGCGGAGAAGCAGCGTGGCTTCCACCGAGCTGCTTCAGCCGGAACATGTCTTGACAGCTCCTGCCAGCTATCCCGTGGATGCTATCACGGAGTCTCAAAATTGCCACATTATGACGCGATGGATGAATTTGAAGGTCAAGGCGGCTGTTGGCTCTGTTTATCCTACTGGACCCGGCGCAACTTATCACTGCCGGCGGATTCCAGAAGGATATGCTAGGGTGATGGTGGATGAATTAATGGAGGGATTTGAGGACCTCCTGCTTGACCATCCTACCGGTGAAGGGGAGACTAGGCTGGGTTCTGCTCTGAAGACTCCATGCCTATGGCGGAAGGAGCTCATCAACCTTCTGAACTGGACGCCTCCGCCTCCTCCTCCTCCTCCAACGATTCAGGGCACTCCGCCTCCTCCACCGCCTCCTCCTCGTCCTCCGGCGAGTCAGGGCACTCTGCCTCCTCCACCGCCTCCTCCTCCGGCGAGTGACGATCAGGGCACTGGGCCTCCTTCTCCGGCGCGTGGCGGCACTCCGCCTCCTTCTCCGCCTGCGCCGGCGCGCCCGAGCAGCCAGCAGCCTCCTCCTTCTCCGCCTCGCCAGCAAGGGCGGAAGAGACCCGCCACGGCCCCATCTGCTCCGGCGCGTCGTAGTCCTTCTCCTCTGCCTCGTAAGCAAGCACGAAAGAAGACAAACGCCGCAGCCGCTCCGTCTGGTCCGGCGTCTAGCAGCACAACCAGAGGCGGGAGGCAATACAGATACGGTCCACCTCTCAAGCCTCTAGAGAAGTTACCGTACGAGAGGACCGAGGAGGAAAACGCGACAATCATGCAGACCCACGTGAAGGAGTTGTTTGAAGGGGTGAAAGCAAAGAGACATCCACCTCCGGAGGAGAAGGTAGATCCGGTGAAAGCAAAGCGCACTCTCGATGCCCTGAGGAAACCGGCAAAGTCTCCACCGAGAACCAACTATGAGCGCATTACTGCAGACATATCTCCAAGCGGAGCGGTCGAGAAGTACTGTCAGACATCAAAGGTCAAGAGAACGAGCAGCTGCGAAAAAATTGACCAGCTCGGCGAACAAGCAAACCAATCGTGCCCCCCTCTCATTGTGTCTAGCGGCAATATCGTCGCTAATGCTCCGGGGATGGTGGCCGGTTATGGCAATCTACAAGATTACCTGCCTGACGATCAACTTCCTGATTTCATGGAGGTGGACGAACACAAATACGAGTACGGGAAGCCTCTCGTCAAAGATGAAAAATCTCTAACAACGATGATGCGAAGATTCCATAATTGGTACATGAAAACCTGCAGAGAGTCTGGGGGGACGAATAGTTTGTATCTGAACAATTAAAGAGGAGCACGACCTCGTTGCAAGTGATCTGTTGTGTGTTCCATTTGAGGAGTTCTTCGCGTTCTTCAATCAAAAGGCCCTCGATAAATTAACGGTCTTTTGCTACTGCCTGTAAGTACTATTTCTGTCATTAAGTCTCTATATATAGGTCGGCTCTTTCATTGCATGTATTTATAATTAATTATCCTCAATATATTATGCGGATTGAAGATCGTCGAGTGCAAAAAACAAGAAATTTATGATATTGGGTTCATTAACACAAATATCATAGATGAATTTCTTGTTAAAAACCACGCCAAAGAGGCCGAGGACAACTTGCTACAATCGTTGATCAAAAATCAAAACAAAGATACCATACTCTTTCCTTACAACGGCGAGTGAGTGTTACTGTCGTGTGCATATTCGGTTTCCCTTATTACTCGAGCGAGGTTATAGTAATGTAATTGATGAGTTATGCATGCGTGCGCACGTACCACTATGTTCTTCTGGAGATTAAGCTTGAGCGGGGACTAGTAACCGTCTTAGGCTCGAGACGAAAAGATCCCGAAACCTATGCGGAAATCACTGAATTGCTCAACAAGTAAGTTGAATCGATCATTATCGCACCATATCAGCAACTTTTTGTTCATTTCCGGATATTTCAAGTAATAATAATTATTTTCTTTGTCTTGCAGGGTTTGGAAACAGTTCACCGCAGAAGCTCCAGGACTGCCGAAGGAGCTGCGATATACATACCCGAAAGTAAGTACTACTGGCTAGCTAGTTGCGCACATCTCCAATTGATTCTATAGCTATACTTTCATCAATGCCATTTATAATGCTTCATTATCAGTTTGATTGACCTCTATTTTTCGTAAAGTGCTTGTGGCATGAACAAGGGAATGATTTCTGTGGATACTACGTGTGCGAGTTCATCCACAACGCGACTTTGAAAAACAAGCGGGGCTACTCTAAAAGACAATTTGAAGTGCGTAAGCAATAATATTCACAATTTCATTTTATTACACCATCATTTCTGTTGAGTTTCATTCATATATATGTATTAATTAACCCCCTTCTTCAAATTAGACGTGGCAGATGCGGAATGAACTCCTAGAACCAGATCGCATGAAAACAATTCAAGAGGAATTGGCGGGATTCTTTCTTGACCACGTCATCAATAAAGCCGGAGAATACCATGTGCAAGTTGATTTCAATTGCTAGGGGATTGTAATTAAGAGATCTTATATATTGTATATGTATGTAGCCAGTAGCGTCGGATACATGATACGAAAACTTGTTGTTCGACCAATCTCCCGGAGAAGGAGAGGTCGATCAATCACTTCTCTCGGTATGCATGACGAACTTCTGTACTCAATGGTTCCCTTTATTTTCTTACTAGCTAGCGTGTCGAGGGCCTCTCTATGTATATAGTATGTAGCGTCGACCAAGCACGGACATAAGAGAGGACACTTCTCTCTATTAATTAGCTAGCTAACACAATATATGAAACACCTAAATTAACCC
>NC_041385.1:21948099-21967282 GCF_002162155.2 Triticum dicoccoides
AAAAACAAAAATCCTAGCCACTGGAATGCTGACGCGTGGAGGCCTTTTGGTCCCGGTTGGTGCCTCCAACCGGGACCAAAGGCCCCCCTGCCTGGGCTCGGCGCACCGGCCACGTGAAGGCACATCTGTCCCGGACCGTGTTTGAACCGGGACTAAAGGGGGGAGGTATTAGTAACGACCCATTAGTCCCGGTTCATGAACCGGAACTAAAGGCCCTTACGAACCAGGACAAATGCCCCCATTTCTACTAGTGATTGGCAATATTACCATCATCAATTTCTGCATCAGGAGCCTCAACCTCTGCTGCATTATCATCAAGACCATCATCAAAATTAAAATCTGTAGTTTGATTTTCAAAATTATGTTGGGGCCCTTTCACCAAATATCTATCAAAGGAACCAGTTAGAGATTGAGCCTCAACTTCTAATTTTTGTTTCTTCTTTACACTTTGCAGCACCAGATTCATGCTTCCTAATTCTAGCAGACATGATGAAGATATATTCAGGAACACAGAACATAACAAATTATAAAAGTGATCATTGATCAAACAAATTCTATTTAGTTTCTAATAGTAACGGTCGTCAGATGGATAGATCATCCAAACACAAAGAAAATGAATTGAAAATAGAACCTTGCACTTGGAGATTAAAACACGACCTGTAGTTTGGCCTCGATGTGTTCCTCGATGGCTCGGTCCTGATTGAAACAACGAACGGAACCGCGGTCCACACCTGTTGTGGCTTCACACAGCAAGACGACCAGCAATGGGATTAGATCGGATGTAACTACCTCGGCGCCGGCACGACTGCCAGGGCCTTCGTCAATGCATGATCACCGCTCGCGAGATCTAGATGGCAGTTCGCTATCTGTTCGTCTGCAATCGCTGGAATCAAGCGATTCATATCCAATCTTCCGGTCGACCTATTGAGCCACCAACATTCTTTTCTGTAAATATGTTAATTGGGCCTCTAGCACTAGCAGACCTGGACGCCTAGCAGTCCTTGATGCCTCGCAGATTAATCAAAGACACCACGTAGTCACGTATAAATAATACACACCTACGTTAGTTTTCTTTTCTGGTTTTTTAGCAATCTTTCAATCGAAGGGAGGCGACGTACGAAGGGTTTTCTTTCTCGATGGGGGCCCACGATTTTGGGGGCCCTGTGTGATCGCTCACCTCGCTCCCCCTCATCGACGGGCCTGACAACAAGCAAAAAAGCTGCACGCACACCCTCAAAAAAAAAGCTGCACGCACAAAATAATGCGAGCCAAGAGAAAAATACCTGGGAGGAAATACTAGTTATTTTACTAGAACTAGTTAATGAAACAGCCGCACCTGACGGTTTGCTCGGTAGTAGTCATAGCAACCAAAACAGAAACACTTTCCAGTAGTCCTAGTGGTGCCCACGTGAAGTCAAAACCGATCTGACCTTTGTACAGGTTCCCACAAACACACACAGCTGGCTAAACGTTTTTTACATTGAGATGTGATGCTTGACCAAGGTTTTATCCCATCGGAGCTTGGGGTGCGTGAGGCCATCCCTTGCACGCACCCACCTGGAGGAGCGGCCGATCTGGTGCGCGCATCGCGCCTAGCCAGTCTGTATGAACCATACAAGTTGATTGCCAGATATGATGCGGCCGCCCCTGACGAACATCATGATAATTTGTCCGTGATCTCAATTGTGCCTGCAAATGAAAATTTGCACAGGCTCACAGCAACAACCCTAAAAGAGGCTAATTTAAAGGCACGAATTTAACTGAAAAGATAACACCTGATTTGACGTTCGTTGAAGATCCCATCGCACCGTGACGATCACCTATCAGGCTCTCAATGAAAGCACCAATTAATGTCGGTTCTATATTCGTAATAGGGGTCCTAAGCTAGGCGTCTTGGAGCGATGGTAACATGGACACAGGATTTTACTCAGGCCCAGGCTCTCTCGAAGAGATAATACCCTACGTCATGCTTCTGATTATATTGATATGGGTGTAGTACATGGTACATGTGTCTACCACGAGATTGATCTAATGAATATCAGATTGATCTATTGACTAGCCTGACCTTGGTTTATATAATGCACCAGAGGTCTAGGGTTTAGGAGAGTCCTCGTCTTGTGCGTCAAGTCTTGTGGAAACCTCCTTGTATGCGGCATGGGCTGCCCGGAGTGGCCCATGAGTGAACCGCCATGGGGGTCCTCGGCCCGATCTACCTGATCGGGGGACGACGTGGTGAGTACCCCTAGTCCAGGACACCGTCAGTGGCCACTAGAAACTCATCTGGTGAAGTTATTATTTATTTGTCGGACTTTTTGAGTCAGTGTTCCAGCGTGAATGAAGCTGAACACGTCCATCCATGGTAGGCATTTATATTGTTATTACTCTTCACCGGTCCATTATTCTGGAGACTGATTATGCTTTTATTCGTTCTTTCCTTGCAAATTAGAAGCTTGACAGGTCTCCTCTGGTTCATATGAAGAAAGAAGCCTTGAGTATATCCAGGAAGATAAAGAATTTTAAAATTGCGAAAATTAACCAGCTAGCCAATGGGGTGGCTCAAGAAATTGCGAAGTTTAGCTTTATTAGTAGATCTGGTGGGATTGTTCTTAATAGTGTTCGGCCGTGCATGGTGAACTTTGTAATGAACGATTGTAATAACTTTTTTTAATTAATTAACATATGGATGTTTTTCAGAAACAAGATCATTAAACACGAGGGTGAATGTCGGGTGAACTCGATCCTCATGCTTGGTATGAAAATGTCTAATCATGCCACATACATCACACCAATCCTAAAGCCGCTCATATTTAATCCAAAAAGAATCCAACAAGATCTGGCATTTGCAATCATTCACCATATAAATTCCAAGAGAAGTCGTTCGAGGCTGTTTCAGCAGCATCAAACTCCCTCACCTTTGAGGCAGAGACTTTACCATGGAGTTGTACCCATCCGGCAAGTCATGAATCGGCACCCAAATCAACGGAAATGGTCTATTCTAGACGTCTTAGAGAATCCATTAATTATACGGAGCTAGGATAACCGGGCTGCCACGAAATTGCGATGGACCTCCTCCATTGCTTTGTCCAAATCACCAAGGCACAAAAACAGTGATATGAACAAATTATCCACCAACGATCTAAACTTGACTCTTCCAGAGCTAGATCCCATGAAATTCTCATGTTTTATAAAATAAACTCACTATACGCTTAACCCATGCGGAGTCTGATGATGGCCACTCAGTAGCTTGCCTCCACCGGCAGCAGTTCTTCCTTCTCAAACACCACATCATCAAGATTGGCTTGAGTCAATCCGAGCCTCTTCACCATCTTTTCAAGGTCATGATCTATAGACAAACTAGACACCATCCTTGAAACCCTGGACACATGAGAGTTTCTCATGATCCAGACCCCAAGGCGCGCCTGCCCTGCAAGCAGTCGCACCAAAGTCGGTATGTGACACAAGGTCGCCCTTGAGTCAGCCTGAGTGGGGATTGCCGATGGGGATCAGGTGGGCTCGGGGTGGGATACTCAATACAGCGGCCAGAGGACGATGCGAGGAGGTAGACCTAACATGAGGGGGAAAACTCCAAAATAAAATCCACGGCGAATATTGTGGCTTCCATGGATCAAAAAATGCGTGAACCATTTTTCATTTGTAACGTTTCCTTAAAATTTATTATTTATAAAATAAAAAGATAGTGCTTTCCATGTATATGAAGGTTTTCCGCCGCATATTTTTTAGCAACTTTGAGATGCTCCCTCTTACCCCCTCTTTTCATATGGGAGGTAAGAAGGTAAGAGTTAATTAGACCCACTGTTTAATAAAATTAATGACTCATATTTATTATATACTCTTACCTCTCATGTCAATAGAGGGTTTTTTTTTCAAAAAAAAAGGAGTGAATGAGCGATGTAGAAAACGAAAGTTGAAGGTGCCCTCAGAAATAAAGCTGGAACCAGATCTCATCTTCCATCTCGCCATGCTTCCAACCACTTTCTTAAAGGGAAACTGAAAATTTCCCACCATTAAGGTCAACTTCCAAGGTTACATGTTCTAGCCGTTTCTTCTCTGGTGGGGGCGTCGGCTGTGGTGCTCTCCGACAGTGAGGCTTGATACGGGAAAGTTGGAGAACTTGATGGACGTGCTGCTGGCACGTGCCAGTGATGCCCATGCACAGCATGGTGGAGGGAGATGCGCTCTCTGCCGGCGAGCTCGCTGTGGGCTGAGCCGACAACATGTGGGTGTTGCTTGAAGTGATACAAAGTGATCTTGAATCCAAGCGCTCTGTCTGCTTAGGTTCCAATCCAAATGGCTTCCAGCCAGCTGATACAAAACCTATCACGCATCATCATTTGCCTGATCAGTTCCTGGCCATAGGTTATTTGATCGCACCAGTCGCATAGCAAAACATTTGGCTTGTTTGTTTCACTTCAATATCTCATAAGAGTTGTATGTAGCTAAGTATCCCACTAAGTCTACATTTCGTCCTTCCATTTAAGCCAATATATAGCTTCCAGACTTTGTGATGGACTATATATAGACGAGCCACCTGGCTAGATCATCAGATGGCCATGCATATAGTCATGAGTATATTGCCGCACTCTGCGTGCAATTTTGTTCTTGCTAGTCCTTGTGTGACTGTTGCACGAAATTCAACCGTCAGATGCTGCATTTTGGACTCGTATTTTGCACTGCTCCTTCTGGCCAAGTCAGCGTGCAACATCTCAACCCAACAAGTGGGTGATGGTATTTCCCTTCACCAGTCCCTACCTCCAACGATATGCATTGCACTGTGTTGTCCATGGCCTATTTTTTTCTTAATAATAACCTATTGATTTGGTTGTTACAATCTCATTTCCACTGTTTGCAAGTCTTGTGTCGACATTCAAATATTCAAGACTGTTTCACGAGGAATAAACATCTGGATAGATATTTTTCATCTGTTTGGATAAATTGTAACCTTTGCACTGAAAACATTATATCGTCCAACCTTTCACCGAAAAAATTATATGATCCAGTAATGGGAGTAACAACTGGTACCCTTGTCCCTCCTATTGCCGTTTGCGTCCCATTGTGATGTATATTACCCTTGCTGGAATTTTATCTATTATTGGTCAGCCCAATAACAATTTCATAAATTCCTAATCAATCCTAGAGGCCCACTTAGCCCATTCGTGCAAGGGAATGGGCACTACTAAAATTTACTCCCACGTTGCTTGTTTAGATAGAGTTGAACCTCTTTATACGGGAGGTTCTTTCCCCACATGTATGAGCATGAGAACAAGAGGGACATCAATGTGCGGTCCTCCTCCGCCGCCCGCCCCGCCACGACGCGTAAAAGGGAGGTCGCTCCTCGCAGAGAAACGCACCAGAACTTCTTCGTCCCCGGAATTATTTGGTAAATTGCTCATATTTCCAACAACCCTGACACATTCTTGAAACTCACTGTTTTCAAAATCAATGGGCCTGCCTTTTCTCAGTCCTATTTTCTCATCAACAAATAGGCTACGCCTTATCTCCACATGACTATGCTTGTCCAAACCAGCTACTACTAGCGCCAATCACATTAATATTATTTTTACGGATCACCGTGGGAGAGGATTCCCACCTGAATACATTAATAAAGAAGTTGCCGATAAATTCATGAGAGTGTCATGGTTGCGCTGATCTGCAAGAAGAGGTGGTTCAACCAAGACAGCATGGCTACCTTTAAACCAGGTTCTCTAAGGATATGCGTTCATAGAGTGAAGTCCAATACAATGTCTTCTGTTTATGAGGCAGTACTACTCGGATGACGCCACGGTCATTGAAGCAGAACAAGAACGGAGGTATTTTTCCAAAGGTCAGCATTTGAGTCCCTTCCTCGCTGGAGGTATTCAAGCTATCCTGGCCTAGATACTACGCCGAGGCATCGAGAGGAGGGGCATGCTTAGGCGCACTGTTGCCTCGCTGCCGGTGAGCTCACCGTCAGCATGTACGGCATCATGTTGTTATGTCTGCATTATCCCACAACTCTTTGGATGGATGCATTTTGTATTTCTCAACAGTTCACACACGTCCACGAGTACTCTTAAGCATACATGAACATCATCAGAAACAATCTAAATTTTGGGGGAGACTATGAGATTCCTGACCATGGATTTGTTGTAATACAATACCACTCTAACCAGACTCGTGCTATCCTTATCTAGAAATTTCCCTTTTCTGTGTCTTTCAATCAAGAGAACATTTGACCTTGAAACTTTGCAGTTCAACTATACACCTGTGCCATTCATTGTCATAAAATGTTTTCAATTTTTTTATGAAACATAAATTTGTCAAATTTCAAATTCTTCATGAGTTTTATCATTTTTTAAAATTATATTGCGCCAAAGGATCCAAATTGGCCGGACCCTTCCTGGACCCTGCACAAGTGGGAGCTACATCACCAAACTGCTCTTTTTTATATTGCATCAAAACATCTGAAAATATTTCTGCACATGGTTGTACTTGTGCGTTGTTCATCTGCGAAGTTTCAAGATTAAATATTCTTTTATTGGGAAGAAAAAAAACGAAATGCAATTGCACTAACTTTGATGCAAAAATGGAAGGCAATGATAGATGGTACATGTGTATGGTAGCACTGTCAGTACTTTCCATAGATTCCCTGAATTGCATACTAGAGTACTGTCGGTCAAATGCTTGTCTTGTTAAAAAGAATACGCCTTACATTTTAAAGCAGAGAGGGAGAGAGTAGCAAGAATGAGATGATTTTGCTATTCTGTTTATGTGGCAGTACTACCTAAATGCCACAGTGACGAAGACGAACAGCTGGGGTAATTTCCAAAGACTTCAATGCCACAGTGATGTAGACAAACGGAGGCAGCAGGCGTGGTGAACGGCAGATTGTACAACACCATGTGGGTACCTCTGGACTGTCTTTACAATTAAGCCGTTCAGAACTTCAGTATGCAGATTTTGAACCACGGAGAAAGAGATGATGAGACCGGACCAGGGATTTCGATGTAGATCGTCCGCTTGAAGTTTAGTCTTACTACTGCACAAAAGCCAACTGTTAATATCTTGGTGTTTGTTTTCCTCCATTATCTCACTACCTCTTTTTAACCAACTGTAGGAGCTGCCTCTCAGTTCTCACAGCTCCTCCCTTCACAATCACAATTGTTTCTTGTTGCTTCACACAACACATACGTACCAAGGGAGACACGCTCAGGGATTTGGTTTAACCTTGGTGGCACTAGAGACTAGTACATTGTTTCCTGCCATCAGAGGCTTCTTCTCTACTCTTTACTTATCTTATATAACAAACTTGGTTGCATGCATATGTTGTTAGACTCGGCTAAACTCACTCCTCAGTCCTCACACACTAGTCCCGGAATCACTTCAATAACACATGACTCAACCAAATCAGTTGGCTGGCTACTCACGCGATCCTACATTCATTGGTGTCTACCTACGATGCAACCAAATTAACCAGGCAACTACACACTTCTATCCGATTCAAGCCCCACGCTAGACACATTTTACTGGTAGCAGCTTGAAGAGCATCAGGAAAACATGCGAAAATTGGACGATCTGTAGCATGACAGTGTTGTTTTCTCCAAATAACATATTGCACACAGACACAAGGTTGCTTTCTCTGCTATTTGAATGTTTTTTTTAGAAAAGGGGGACATCCCCGGCCTTTGCATCAGAGTGATGCATACGGCCACCTTTATTAGCAAGCAAAAAGGTTCGACAAATATCTTAAAGTCTCTGCTATTTGAATGTGCCGACTTATCAGTAACTCTAAGAGTACTTTCCTTACATTTTGTATGAATGGAACAGATACTGTGTAAGTTTGTATACTTAGTTCTGGACATCTCCAACACATCTATTTCTGGCCAACATAGATAGGAACTGATTAAGATTCTGTTAGCCATTCCTCAAAAAAGATTCTCCAACACATCTGCTCCTCACACGATCCTAAATCCATGCATGGAAAATGAACATCCTCGACTATCATATGTGTACCTACGACTCAACCAAATTAACCGGCCAGCTACATGCAAACACTTCTATCTTACGGATGAACTGTACAAATGTATTGCCATCTCTAAATAACAGAGTGCCACAGACACAAGGTTGCTTTCCTCTGCTTTATGAATGTGTGCAGTAACTCTAAGATTGCTTGCCTTACGTTTTATTTCAGTGCAGCTTCCACAACCAACGGCACATCTTAGCTATGGACATCTCCAACACACCTCAGCTCCTTCTACGGTGGACGTCGCCAACTGAAATAGGAGCTGATTAGGACTGTTAGCTTGAGAAAATATTTCTGGTTCCATTTTGAGAACTAGCACGGTGCATGGCAAATCAGTATAATGATATTGTTTTTAGGTTCATTTAGACATATTTTATTCTGATTTGCTATTACTAAGTGGTCTAAGATTTTTTTTGTAAGTCTTGACCTAATTGCAGAATAATCATTTTTTCTAAGCCAACAAGTGGGAGATGGTATTTCCCTTCACCAGTCCTTAACTAAAAAAAACGTCTGGACAGGTGGGCCTGCAAAATAAAGGTATGTTGTCTGTGTCACTTTCAATGTTTGTCAAAGTTGTATTTTAAGAAAGGTGTCTATGGGTTGTGTCAACATTTTCAAATATCAAGGGTGTTCTATGGAAGAAACCTCTTGAGAGGTTTTATCTTTTCGGCTCTTGACTAAATTGTAATCTTGGCTTTAAAAACATTATATGATCCAGTAATGTGCCAAGAGTAACAACTCGTTCAAGTTACTGATGCGTCCCACCGTGAATTTGCGATTAACTTGTGCTATGTGGAGCATTCCACTAGCCACCTACTTGTGTGCCATGTGTGTTCATACTTCATACTGCAAATTTGTTGGCACCAACTAAAACAATATGAACATTGCATTGAAGAAGACTGCTCAACGATTGGAGAACAACTTCTAGCTAGGGGTGGTCTGAAAAATTACGCTATGTAGTACAGTACTCCCGCCGTCTCATAATATAAGAGCATTTTTTAAATTACACTAGTGTAAAAAACGTTCTTATATTATGGGACGGAGGGAGTACCTTTTATACGGAGATTAGCAAGCTAGAAATTTTGGAATACACATCACAATGAGCACACACATAGATAGATGCTCGCCAGGGCCTGCTAGTGTACGTCACATTGCGCATTACGTAGGCTGTTTCTTTCACCTTGACATAGATAGCTTCACACGTATGGATACCTTGCACTTGTACCAGTTGTCTTCCCCTACTATTTTGACATAAAATTGAATATATTTGATGAATTATTTTGCCACAGTTCACATTAGTATAGATGAACACGTCTATAATTCCATAAGAAACAGTTCAGACAGACGGGGCGCCTAGAATTAATTTTGAATTGATACAAAATGATTTGCAGTCCAACGTCCTGTGTGGTTGAATACCAATGGGGGTTCCAGCCAGCTGATATAAAGTGCATTACATACCATCATTTGGTTGAGAAATTCCTAGCAACAGAGTAGTTGATAAAAACTAACCATGACTGACCCTCAAACGACGCTGTTCCTAGAGAAACCTAATTCGCCGGCAGGGCTGGAGAAATTCCAGCTGTGCTCACTTGTGTACTACATCGCACCATGGAGAAGAGCCTCCTCCGTCGCTGGTGAGCTCACCGTCGGCATATACGACACCATCTTTGTATGTTCCAACAGCACTATCCCACAACTCTTTGTTTTCCTCCACTATTTCACATACCTCGTCAACAAACTAGTGGAGCTGCATCTCACAGCTCTTCCCTTCACTCTTACAACTCTTTCTCGTTGTTTCACACAACACACTCTCGCACACACGCACCAAGAGAGAAACACTAGATTTGTTTTGCCCAGGAGCATTTCGCCTTGGTGGCACTAGAGACTAGTACGTTTTTCCTTCCTTCGCCGCCTTTTCCTCTCCTCTAAATTTCTCTTATATAGCAAACTTGGCTACATGTTTAGGCTGTTAGCCTCAACTAAATTCACGGCTCACACAACCACAAAGTGGAATCACTCGACAAAAACATGACTGAACCAAATTGATAGTTGCTAGGCTTGAAATGCATGTTGTACATCTTGAGGAGTCCTCCTATTTCTTTTAACACAGGCGTCCTCCTATTGTTATCATCCTATCATTATGAATTATTCTGGCCTTCAACACTGACCAGAACAAGCTTCTTTTGTCGGATGATCTCCAACCTATGCAATGGTTTTTCATGGTCTAAATCCACCAAACTCATGAGTTTCAGCCCCGCTCCAAACTCTCCAAAGTCACCAGCATCAGAGAATTAATGCTCAAATGGACTCCCTGGGAAGCATGCCCAAGTCTCCTTCCCGAGCAATGCCTACGTCCGCCACCACGGCCACGCCCATGAGTGAGCATACTCCAAAGTAGATCAAAGATCATTAAACACGATGGCGGATGACGGGTGAACTCGATCCTCGTGCTTGGTATGAAGTTGTCCAATCATGCCACATACATCACACTAGTCTGGAAGCCGCTCATATATAATCCAAAAAGATCTACGATTTGCAATCGTTCACCATAGAAACATGGTTTTTGAGAGGATTTCTAGCATCGATCAAAACTCTAGGTGGATATAAATTCCAAGAGAAGTCGTTTGAGGAAGTCTAGATGGGGAAGTCGTTTCAGCAGCATCAGACTCCCCCATCTTCGAGGCCAGAGACTTCACCATCGAGTTGTACCCATCCGGCAAATCGTGAATCTGCACCCAAATCTTAACTTGAAAAGGTCGAATGTAGACGACTGAGAGAATCCATCAAACGGAGCTAGGATAACCGGGCTGACACGGAATTGTGATGGACCTCCTCCATTACTTTGTGCAAACCACCAAGGCACAAAAACTGCGATATGAACAAATTATCCACCAACATTCTGAATTTGACTTCCCAAGCAAAATCCCATGCAATTGTCATGTTATATATATAACTAAAACTCACTATTATGTTTATCCATGTGGAGTCTGATGATGGCCAGCCAACGGGTTGCCTCCGCCAGTGGCAGTTCTTCCTTCTCAAAACACCACATCATAAAGATCGGCCCGAGTCAATCTGGGCCTCTTCATCATCTCTTCAAAGCCATGATCCATATCACTAGACAAACTAGACACCATCCTTGAAACCCTAGATACCCGGGAGAGTCTCATGATCCAGACCACGAGGCGTGTCAGCCCTCCAAGCAGTCGCACCAAGGCCGGTCCGCGACGCAAGGTCACCCCTGAGTCAGCCCGAGTGGGGATTACCGACGGGGATCAGGCGGGGTGGGGTGGGAAGATACTCGACACAGCCAGAGGACGATGTCTTGAGGTAGTCCTACCGTGATGGGGAAAACTCCACAGTAAAATTGACGGCGAATATTGTGGCTTCCATGACGCATGAATCCTTTTTCATTTGTAACGTCTCATTAAATTTTATTATTTCAAAAACTAAAAAGATAGTTCTTTCCATTATATGAATGTTTTCTCCACATCTTTAAACAAAAAAGGAATGAATGAGCGATGTAGAAAAAAGGAAGCTGGAGGATCCCTTATTTAGAAATAAAGCTGGAACCAGATCTCATCTCACCCATATGGGACTTTTAAGATAATTTCCGTCTCGCCATAGAAGTATAGAAACTTTTCAATTCTTCCAACCACTTTTTTTAAAGGGAAAGTGAAAAATCCATTAAGGTCACCTTCCAAGGCTACATGTTCCAGCCGTTTCTTCTCTAGTGGCGGCAGCGGCCGTGATGCTCGCCGACGGTGAGGCTTTACACAGGAAAGATGGAGAACTTCGTGCACGTGCAGCTCGGACATGCCGGTGTTGCCTATGTACAGCGTGGCGGAGGTAGATGTGCTCCTTGCTGGTGAGCTCACTGTGAGCCGAGCCAATCCAAATGGCTGGCTGGAATGTGGGCCGAGCCAATTGAATTGCGCTAATGTGCGAGAAGTTGTGGTTCCACCAAGACACCATGGCTACCTTTAAACTAGGTTCTCTAAGCCTATGCGTTCATAGAGTGAAGTCCAATACAATGTCTTCTGTTTATGAGTTAGTACTACTCGGACGACGCCACGGTGAAGCAGAACAAGAACGGAGGTATTCTCCGAAGGTCAGCATTTGATTCCCTTCGTCTTTGGAGATATTCAAGCTATCCTGACCTACATGCTAGGTCGAGGCATCGAGAAGAGGGGCATGCTTAGGCGCACTATGGCCACTCACCGTCAGCATCCACAGCATCATGTGGGTATGCCCGCATTATCCCACAATTCTTTGTTTTCCTCCATTATCCCACAGACCTCTCTCCAACTATCTGCTGGAACTACATCTCACAGCTCTCACACTAGAGACTAGCTACATTGTTTCCTGGCTCACAACCTTCTCTCGTTACCTCTTACTAGCAAGCCTGATTACATGTATAGGCTTCTGTTAGCCTCTGAACTAAGGTCACGCCTCTCACACCACTTCTGGGATCACTCCACGACCATATATAGGACCCAACCAAATCACTTTTTTTTTGCGAGTCCAACCAAATCACTTGGCTAGTTGGCTAGCTACTCACACGATCCTGCACACATGACCCAACCAAACCAACCACTTTTGTGCTGACCGGATCACTCAATCCACACTCCAGGACTACTGCCTATCACCTCCGAGTCAACCAAACCAGCTACATGCTAACTACTTTTGACAAAAATTAGGAAATAGTTTACTACTTTGACGGATGTATTTTGTATTTTTGAACAGTTCACACACTTCCACGAGTACTCTTAAGCATACATGCATGAACACCATAAGAAACAATCTAAATTTTGGAGGAGATATTAGATTCCCGACCGTGGGTTTGTTGTGCTACAATACCACTCTACCCTGTATCTAAACCTTTCAGTTTGTGTCAAGATTCGTGCTATCCTTGTCTAGAAATTTCTCTCTTTTGTTTCTTTCAATAAAAAGAACATTTGACCTTGAAACTTTGCAGTTCAACTATACAAAAGTGCCACTCATTGTAATAAAATGTTTCCGATTTTTTTGATGAATCATAAATTTGTCAAATTTCAAATTCTGAATGTATCACCAAAGTGGTCGGACCCTTCCCGGACACTGCTCAAGCGGGGGCTACATCACCAGGCTGCCCTTTTTTATATTGCGCCAAAACATCTGAAAATATTTCTGCACATGGTAGTACTTGTGCGTTGTTGATCTGCGAAGTTTCAAGATCAAATATTCTTTTATTGGGGAGAAAGAAAAAAATGAAATGCAATTGCACGAACTTTGATGCAAAAATGAAAGGCGATGATAGAGGGTACACGTGTATGGTAGTACTGTCAGTACTTTCCATAGATCCCCTGAATTGCATACTAGAGTACTGCCGGGCAAATGCTTGTCTTGTTAAAAAGAATACACTTACATTTTAAAGCAGAGATGGAGAGAGTAGCAAGAATGAGATGATTTTGCATATTCTGTTTATGTGGCAATACTAGTTAAATGCCACAGTGACGCAGACAAACAGCTGGGGTAATTTCCAATGACTTAAATGCCACAGTGACATAGACAAACGGAGGCAGCAAACGAGGTGAGCGGTGGATTGTACAACACCATGTGGGTATGTCTGGATTGTCTTTACAATTAAGCCGTTCGGAACTTCAGGATGCTGATTTTGAACCACGAAGAAAGAGATGATGAGACTGGACCAAGGATTCAGATGTAGATCGTTCGCTTGAAGTTTAGTTTTAATACTGCACAAAAGCCAACTGTTAATATCTCGGTGTTTGTTTTCCTCCACTATCACACAACACATACGTACCAAGGGAGACACGCTCAGAGATTTGCTTTAGCCCATAGAGGCATTTCTCCTTGGTGGCACTAGAGACTAGTACATTGTTTCCTGCCCTCACAGCCTTCTTCTTTGCTCTTTATTTCTCTTATATAGCAAACTTGGTTGCATGCATATGCTGTTAGACTCAGTTAAACTCACGCTTCATACACCAGTCCTGGAATCACTTCAATAACACATGACTCAACCAAATCAGTTGGCTGGCTAATCACATGATCCTACATGTGTTGGTGTCTACCTACGGCTCAACCAAACCGGACAGCTACATACAAACACCATGTTACTAGTAGGTTGTAGCAGCTTGAAGTGCATCAGAACAACATGTGAAAAATATTACGGACGAGCTGTAGCATGAAAGTACTGCCATCTCGAAATAACAGAGTGCACAGACACAAGGATGCTTACTCTGTTATTTGAATGTGCCCGACTTACCAGTAACTCTAAGATTACTTGCCTTACATTCTGTTTCAGTGGAACTGACACTCTGCATACTTAGCTCTGGACATTTTCTGAAACTACAAATAACATTTTGAAAATCTAAACATTTTTAGAAAAACTGCAACAAACTTGAAAATCTGAACATTTTATGAAAATCTGAACAAAATTTTGAAGACATGAATATTTTATGAAATTCCCTGATTTTTTTGAAATTCACAAACAAATTATGGAAACAAGAACATTCTTTAATTTGTGAACAAATTTTGAAAACAGGAACATTTTTTCAAATACGCGGACACTTTTAGAAATAATGAACAACTTTTTCTAATAATGTTTTTCTGAAATTCACCAAACATTTTTGAAATTGAGAACAAATTATGAAACAAGAATATTTTTTTGAAAAGAGGAATATTTTTTGAAAAGCATTCTTGTTCGTAATTATGAACATGTTTTTCAAAATGCAAACATTTTATGAAATTCCATGAAGAGTTTTTGAATTTGAAAAATATTATGAACAATGAGCATTGCAAAAGAATTATGAACACCTAGTAGCTACCTCCTTTGCTGCCTAACTTTGAAGTTCTTCTCATCCTCAAAAAAAAAACTTTGAAGTTCTTCTTTTGCCCCATGTATCGTACATAATGGGCGGCAGTGGTCGTAATAACCTGATAGCATATCCTCTGGCAACAACAGTGAGCATTGCATGAGAGAGCGTGCTCTTTCACCTTTGTTTGCCAACTTGGTTGTATAGAGGTTCACCATCCTTGTCATGTACCTTGATGTGTGATGATCTAGCCAACATGCTACAATCGTGCTTTATGCTCTCCGATCCGCGAGATTGTGTCTCTCCTCTCACGGATCAACTGTGTTTGATGTGAAGCACTACCGGCATATTTGATTTTGTCTAGTGTCAGGGCATTCAAGAATGATATTAACCGTATGCTAAACATGTCGAGAATTCACCATTTAGAGTAATATAGCTTGATGGTTTGACATGGTTTGATTGTCGAGATTAATTGAATAAGCCCTTTTGATTTATATATATTGGTATAGATGATGACGGGTCTCGAGTTGATAGATGATGGTTGCCATGTGAAGCCGCCACCGCTCTGCTTTTTCTTAGCTAGCTTAACGAATGAAAATATATAGGGGAGAACATGAGGAGGAAATGAGTCATGGAGAGAGGTCGGTGAAAAGATAAGGTTGGAAAGGGAAAGACCGATGGACTCCACGGGGGACAACAGTGTTGTCCGGGGGAGGCGGACGACGCGGATGAGTTTGTGAATTGAAGCTTTTCCCTAGTCTTAAACTCCGCCGCACCGTCAAATGATAAAATCGCTCCCTGCAAAAAAGAAAAAAAATGGTAACTCGGAAGTTGCCAAAATTTCATGTTTAGCTCACCCCACATAGCCACAGCTGAGTAAATGATGCAAATGATTGGGCCACAAGGAGCCGAACCGACCAATCAATAATACTGTCTGCGCGTGATCCACGTTCCCATCACGGCTGCAGGCTATCCTATCCTATCCTATCACGGCTGCATGCTGGATTTATATTTTTTGACAAACATGCTGTTGGATAAATTGATTCTATCTTCCTTCCCTACTTATAAACCCCCAAAGCAATACACGTACGAGGTCAAGCACAACCACCGTAAATAATCCACGAAGAAAACACAGGGGCAAAACAATGGAGGCGAGCGGCACGGCTGAGGCCCGCCGGCCACCGCACGTGGCGATGCTGGTGACGCCCGGGATGGGCCACCTGATCCCGCTCGCGGAGCTTGCCAAGCGTCACGGCTACGCTCATCACCTTCGCCTCCACGGCGTCCGCCACGCAGCGGTCCTTCCTCGCCTCCCTCCCGGCCGCCATCTCCTCCGTGTCCCTTCCGCCCGTCGACCTCTCCGACCTGCCACCCGGCGCCACCATCGAGACTATCATGTCCGAGGAGTGCGCCCGCTTGGTGCCGGCGCTTACCGGGGTTCTGTCGGGGCTCAGGGAGACGACGCGGCTGGTGGCCTACGTGGCCGACCTCTTCGGGGCGGACTCGTTCGACGCTGCCGTGGCCGAGAAGGTACCTTTTCCATCCGGGGAACCTGCATGGGCTAACGTTCATCCTCCACCTCCCGGAGATCGATGTTTCCATGCCCGGTGAGTTCCGGGACCTCGCCGAGCCCGTCAGGCTGCCCGGCTGCGTCCCCATCCCGGGGCCGGACGTCATGTCGCCGTTACAGGACAAGTCTGACCCCTGCTACCGGTGGATGGTGCACCACGCCAAGCGCTACCTAGAATCCGAGGCCATCCTGGTGAACTCCTTCGACGCCGTCGAGCCGGACGCCGCCAGGGTGCTCTCTCACCCGGAGCCCGGGCGCCCTCCGGTGTACAACATCGGTCCGCTCATACGGGCCGACGCCGGCGAGGAGCCGCGCGCTGCGTGCCTGGACTGGCTCGACCGGCAACCGCCCAAGTCCGTCATCTTCGTCTCCTTTGGCTCCGGAGGCTCGCTGCCGACGGAGGAGATGCACGAGCTGGCGCTCGGGCTGGAGCTCAGCGGGCAGCGCTTCCTGTGGGTAGTGCGCAGCCCGAGCAGCTATGTACTGCTAGTGCCAATCACATTTATTATTTCTCGCATATTGACAGTTGACAGGGATAGGACCTCGCAGCTTGCACTAGTGGCCTTTGCTGCTATTTTTGACGGAAATTAGATATTTTCGACAAAGAAGTAAGTACTCCCTCCGTTCCTAAATACAAGTTTTTGTAGAGGTTTTATTATAAACTACACACGGAGCAAAATGAGTGAATGTATACTCTAAAATGCATCTACATACATCCGTATGTGCTTCATAGTGGAATCTCTCCAAAAAGTTATATTTAAGAACGGAGAAAGTAGTTTCAATAGATTACATCGCTGATGCCTGAGTACATGCATCACAGCCTTTTTATCTTTATATCTATATAGCACCCCTGATTACATGCATGTGCTGTTGTTAGCCTATCAAGTAAACTCACGCCTCACACCATCACTCCTGGGATCATGTTAAAATAAATCTGAGGCATACCGTCGATCATCCGAAGATCAAACAATATACGAGCACGACACCGAGATTTGTTAACGAGATTCACCGATATGGCTACATCCCCGGGGCCTGACTATATGCGCTTCTCCTCATGACACCGCTACAATACCGCACCATGTCGCCCTGGACGCCGGCACATGCCGCCGTCTTCCCCTGCGTCCTGTGCTATATGTTGGCATAGGTTACATCGTATGTCTACCCCCGCTATATATGAGAGGCCTAGGATACAATGTCCTATTAGGACACGACTCCATATCCTATGTAAACACAATACAACTACAAGGCCAACTGTAACTTACCTTGTACACTATATTCGACACAACTCTAACAAACTCCACATTGGCGAATATTCTCCACCACCTAGAATTTGTCAATGCGTCAAACTTTCATGTACATTGGACTTGAGCTTATCCCATGAGAACCGCTGCTACTCCAAAGACTCCATGTGACTCCACTTACAACTTGTACTCTCTTCTTTTCTTGACCACGATCAACACTCGAGCAAAATTAAGTTCCTTGTTATTCTAGTTTGTGCTCCCAATGTCCAGAGTATCCATCCAACGCCATCACACACCGATCACTAACCTGCGTGAAAATGAACAACTCATATATTGGGTGTCACACATAAGAGTTACCTGAACTCAACATCACCGCTCCTTTCTTGACTACCTGTCTGAAACTTGAAGGAATTTCACCATTGCTTGTATTCATCCCGAGTCAAATTCGCAATTGTCTCACCACATGTATGACCACCCACTAGTAGAAAGAGGGGCTTCTGTCCCGGTTGGTAAGGCCCTTTAGTCCCGGTTTTTGAACCGGGACTAAAGGGTCGTTACTAATGCCTCTCCCCTTTAGTCCCGGTTCTTACACGAACCGGGACTAAAGGCCGCGGCCACGTGGAGCTCCACCTTTAGTCCCGGTTGGTAACACCAACCGGGACTAAAGGAAATTTTATGATTTTTTTTTGAAATTATTTTTTGAAATTTTTTTATTTTCAAATTTTTGAATTATTTTAACCTCTAATCTCTAATCACCACCCCTCATCACTGCTCAATTTATCCTCTAATCTCTAGTCACCCCTCATCATTCCAAATCATCTAATTCCCAAACGGTCACCCATCCTCCCACTCCCCCAGCCTGAGCACGCTTAACTTTCGGGTTATATTCTCCCTCGTTTCCAAGTCTGCACTTTTGTTTTTCTGACAATAGTAAGATGTCAATCCTATTAACCCTCAGGAATTTTGCTTGAGCATGAAGTGACACATTTCACTGTTTGAGTTTGAAACTATTGTTTTAAAAAACAATAATTATTTAGTAACACTAATATTTCTTGAATAATTAGTTTGACCATTGTTTGACCATAATTTGATCAAATTTGACCAAAATTCAAAAACTGAAATAATTATTTAGTAACACTAATACTCTTGAATAATTATTTAGTAACACTAATACCTCTTGAATAAGTAGTTTGACCATAATACTTCTTGATTTTTTGAATTTTTTTTGCCTCCAGATCTTAAAAGCCCCGTAACTTTTTTCTGTTAGGTTTTTGAGGATTTTGAAAATATTTAACTAGGTTCCCTTGGTTAAATTCGGATGTAACTTTTCGAGTAGATGATTTTTCATATAAAAAACTTTTTCATCCGAGTTCGTATGCAAAGTTATGCCCATTTTACTAAATTCTAGAGAGATTTTGCCAATAAAGTTGAAATTCATATTTGTAAATTTTCCCAAAAACTAGACCACATATCACATGGGAAACTTATTTTCTTTTATTTTTTGATATTTTCATCATTTTCTTTTATTTTTTTTAAA
>NC_041385.1:21967823-21975087 GCF_002162155.2 Triticum dicoccoides
GGTAGAGTTTGAAAATGGGAGTCACCTTTAGTATCGGTTCGTGCCATGAACCGGTACTAATGCCTCCAACCCCATTAGTACCGGTTCGTGGCATGAACCGGTACTAAAGGTCTAACCATTAGTACCGGTTGGTGCCACCAACCGGTACTAATGGGCATCGCACCCTTTAGTCCCGGTTCATGGCACGAACCGGGACTAAAAGGTCCAGACGAACCGGAACAAATGGCCCACGTGGCCCGGCCGGCCTCCTGGTCTCACGAACCGGGACTAATGCCCTCATTAGTACTGGTTCTGGATTGAACCGGGACTAATGGGCTAACTCGGCCTGGACCAAAGCCCCCTTTTCTACTAGTGACCAGAGCCCTGACCCGTCTCCATGTCCCGTGCATACCGCATTCCTCGCCGCTATTACCGCGTCGAACCTTCGCTATCCCGGTCGAGTCTCAAGGGTCGCGAAACCGTCTTCTGTACCAACCGACTTGCGTCGATCCGTCAAACTATCTAGTCCGACCCAGGCTTCCAAATCATCTTCCGCAAATTTCTATCCATCACACAATAATTCCATCTTAGCTGGCATGACTTCCCGCAACGCCTTCAAGCATCCCTGTTGTGCCAACACATTTTTTCACCCTTGTCTGTCATAACCCAAGGTTTGAAGTCACGTTGAACTTCTCTACCTTAAACCTGGTGCCCGTTGACACCATGATTCTTCATATGACTAACCCTGTGAAAATATTATCTAAGCTGTCCACACAATGCCCCAAGTACATGAACCCAATCTTCACGTACTAATAGCAAAACCAACCGAAAAATCACTTTTGGCCTTCACGTGGTGTGGCTCCCGTGACTCAACTCCACGATGCTAGCTTTTGCCTTGCCCAAGCCCCTTGCTAGTTCCCGATGGATGCATCAATGGATATTTCCTTTGCTCGATTTGATCTGCCGACGACTTCCTTCCGGGACTCGGTCCCGTTTTGGTCTCTAAACAAATCTCGTATTAGCTTCTTTACCGCGCGAGTGTCCTGTATCCTGCGTCCGAGCCGAAAAGAGTGCGGCCTCTGCCTCACGCGTCTCAAGCTTCCCCGCACCTTTGTCCACGTCTGTTTGCAGGCCTACCAGGGCCTTCGGGAGCAGTCACCAGCGCACTGCACGCGCCCGAGCCTGGCTCGGCCCTTAGACCTGCCTGCACGTGTCCTCCTTCGTGTGCGGTCGCCACACAACGCGATCTCGCCGAGGTCGCCGACTCGACGCTTGCTTTGAGACACCGCTTTCGATCAATCAGCCAACTGCTTGCAATCGCTCCTCCATCCTTTATACTAACTCGCGCAACCTTATCGCAACCTTGCTCATCATACCACTTGTTAGAATAAATCTGAGGCATACCGTCGATCATCCTAAGATCAAACAATCACGAACACGACACCGAGATTTGTTAACGGGGTTCATCGTATGGCTACATCCCCGGGGCCTGATTATGTGCGCTTCTCCCCATGACACCCCTACAATACCGCACCAGGTCGCCCTAGACGCCGGCACATGCCGCCGGCTTCCCATGCGTTTCTGTGCTATTATGTTGGCATAGGTTACATCGTGTGTCTACCCCCGCTATATATGAGAGGCATAGGGTACAATGTCCTACTAGAACACGACTCGATATCTCATGTAAACACAACACAACTACAAAACCAACTGTAACCTATCTTGTACACTATATTTGACACAACTCTAACAGATCACATGACTCAACCAATTCACTTGGCTGCCTACTCACATGATCCTGCATGTACATGAGAAACCAACCATTTTTCGGATCACATGGTGGGCACTCTATACCGATATTGCCAATCGGATAACTCGGTCCGCACACTATACTGATATTGCTAATCGGATCACATGCCGTGATGCTTCCAGAGGGTGTCGGGGTCACCATGAGAGTGCCAGCGATGAAGAGGAAGGAGGAAATTGCGGCGGCAGTGAGGGAAGTGATAGTTGGCCAAGCAAAGGCGCCGATGTAAGTGCTAAGGTGGTGGCACTGCAGAAGGCGGCCTAGGAAGCTCTTCTTGAAGGGGGCGCTGCCGCGACCGCTCTGGATGAGCTGGTGCGCAAGTGGACATCCGGCAAGTATTGCTAGGTGTCAGCAAACCTACCAACGCATCTCGCTCCTTCTGTCTATGTGCATCGTGATGATGATCACTAGTAGAAAAGGGGGCAATGGTCTAGGCCGGGTCAGCCCATTAGTCCCGGTTCAATCCAGAACCGGGATCAATGGGGGCATTGACCAGGTTCGTGAGCCCCGGAGGCCGGCCGGGCCACGTGGGCCATTGGTCCCGGTTCGTCTGGACCTTTTGGTCCCGGTTGGTGGGACGAACTGGGACCAATGTGCCTTGCTCCTGGCCCACCACCATTGGTCCCGGTTGGTGGCCTGAACCGGGACCAAAGGCTTCCCTTTAGTCCCGGTTCATGCCACGAACCGGGACCAATTAATTGCCTATATATACCTCGCGAGCAGAGCACTCTCACTGCTCTGTTTTTAGTGGCCGACGAGGAGAGAGCTTTGTGGTACTCTAGCTCACCTCCTATGCACACGAGGTGTTCGATGGAATGCCCGAGCCACACTACTTAAGCCTTCTCCTCTCCAAGCTCGACCTTCAAGCTCCATTTTCCTCAATATTTGTCTAGGTTTAGCGGTTCGTCACGTCCCGTCCCCGTCTTCACCACCGTCGATCGCCCGCGCCGATCTCGTCGCTGGCACCATCGTGGTGAGCCTCTTGTTCTTATCTTCTTTCTGAAAGGAAAAAAATTCTTACTTGTATGTTTATATAGATACTTGTATAATTTTCTTACTTTTATTATTGCATCTTATATAGTGCGATGGTTTTGGTATCCGCCCCCGTCGACCCTCGTCCTGTCTATGATTCAGATGTGGTATATATTATCTTTTCATAACTATTGGTTCACTATTGTTTATGACAATTATGCTGACCAACGTGACATAGATTTTATTTATCTAGGAGGTTGTTGAACCGGAAATTCCAACCGACCCTATTGTCGAGAGGTTAAATTTAGTTGAAGAAGAAAACAATTTCTTGAAGGAAAAAAATAGAAAAATTGAGGAGGAGAAGATGATATTGGAGTTGCATGTTGCGGATGTCGTGGATGATCACAAGATCAAAATGGATGCAATGCGCTTGAAGATTAGAAAGATTAGAAAATATGTCATTCATACCGAGGCTTGGTATCATTATGACGTTGGATCAGTTGTTACATTGGTTGCGATTATGATCGCATTTGTTTTCGCATTGAAATGTTTTACATAGTTTCAATGTATGGTTTAATTAATTTAGATGCTCTGCAGAGCTTTATGTTGTTAGATGAGAACTATGTATGTACTTTGGTTTTAATGTGATGATGAACTTCTATTAATTTGGTCACCTAATTATCTATTCATGATGTTCTGTAATGATTTTTGACACACTTAATTATATATAATGCACACAGATGATCCGGCAATGGATGTACGGTTCAAGACACACCTCCGAGTACATTAAGGGCGTGCATGCATTTCTCGAAGTGGCTGAGACAAACAAGCAGAATGGTTTTATGTGTTGTCCATGCCTATATGTGGGAATACGAAGTCTTACTCTGACCGGAAAATCCTTCACACCCACCTGCTTTACAAGGGTTTCATGCCACACTATAATGTTTGGACGAGGCACGGAGAAATAGGGGTTATGATGGAAAACAGCGAAGAAGAAAAGTACGATGACAACTATGTGCCCCCTGAATACGGTGATGCTACTGAAGATCAAGAGGAACCAGACGATGTGCACGATGATGCTGCAACAGGCGAAGCTGCTGAAGATCAAGAGGAACCAGACGATGTGCCCGATGATGATGATCTTCGCCGGATCATTGTCGATGCAAGGACGCAATGCGAAAGTCAAAAGGAGAAGCTGAAGTTCGATCGCATGTTAGAGGACCACAAAAAAAGGTTATACCCCAATTGCGAAGATGGCAACACAAAGCTCGGTATCGTACTGGAATTGCTGCAGTGGAAGGCGGAGAATGCTGTGCCTGACAAAAGATTTGAGAAGCTACTGAAAATATTGAAGAAGAAGCTTTCAAAGGATAACGAATTGCCCGACAGTACATATGCAGCAAAGAAGGTCGTATGCCCTCTAGGATTGGAGGTGCCGAAGATACATGCATGCTCTAATGACTGCATCCTCTGGCGCGGTGCGTACAAGAATCTGAACGCATGCCCGGTATGTGGTGCATTACGGTATAAGATCAGACGAGATGACCCTGGTGATTTTGACGGCAAGCCCTCCAGGAAGAGGGTTCCTGCGAAGGTTATGTGGTATGCTCCTATAATACCACGGTTGAAACGTCTGTTCAGAAACGGAGAGCATGCCAAGTTGATGCGATGGCACAGTGAGGACCGTAAGAAAGACGGGAAGTTGAGAGCACCCGCTGACGGGTCGCAGTGGAGAAAAATCGAGAGAAAGTGCTAGGATGAGTTTGCAAGTGACCCAAGGAACGTATGGTTTGCTTTAAGTGCGGATGTCATTAATCCTTTCGGGGAGCAGAGCAGCAATCACAGCACCTAGCCCGTGACTTTATGTATGTATAACCTTCCTCCTTGGATGTGCATGAAGCGAAAGTTCATTATGATGCCAGTTCTCATCCAAGGTCCTAAGCAACCCGGCAACGACATTGATGTGTACCTAAGGCCATTAGTTGAAGAACTTCTACAGCTGTGGAATGGAAACGGTGTACGTACGTGGGATGAGCACAAATAGGAGGAATTTCACCTAAAGGCGTTGCTATTCGTGACCATCAACGATTGGCCCGCTCTCAGTAACCTTTCAGGACAGACAAGCAAGGGATACCATGCATGCACACACTGTTTACTTGACACCGATAGTATATACCTGGGAAGCTGCAGGAAGAATGTGTACCTGGGCCATTGTCGATTTCTTCCGACCAACCATCAATGTCGAAAGAAAGGCAAGCATTTCAAAGGCGAGGCAGATCACCGGAGGAAGCCCGCCATGCGTACCGGTGATCACATACTTTGCTATGGTCAATGATTTACACGTAATATTTGGAAAGGGTCCTGGCGGACTAGCTGTTCCGAGTGACGCTGGGGGACACGCACCCATGTGGAAGAAGAAATCTATATTTTGGGACCTACCCTACTGGAAAGACCTAGAGGTCCGCTCTTCGATCAACGTGATGCACATGACGAATAACCTTTGCGTGAACCTGCTAGGCTTCTTGGGCGTGTATGGGAAGACAAAAGATACAGCTGAGGCACGGGCGGACCTGCAACGTTTGCTCGAAAAAGACGGCATGCCTCCAAAGCAGTATGAAGGTCCTGCCAGCTATGCTCTTACCAAAGAAGAGAAGGAAATCTTCTTTGAATGCCTGCTTAGTATGAAGGTCCCGACTGGCTTCTCGTCGAATATAAAAGGAATAATAAATATGTCAGAGAAAAAGTTTCAGAACCTAAAGTCTCATGACTGCCACGTGATTATGACGCAACTGCTTCCGGTTGCATTGAGGGGGCTTCTACCGGAAAACGTCCGATTAGCCATTGTGAAGCTATGTGCATTCCTCAATGCAATCTCTCAAAAGGTGATCGATCCAAAAATCATACCAAGGCTAAGGAGTGATGTGGTGCAATGTCTTGTCAGTTTCGATCTGGTGTTCCCACCATCCTTCTTCAATATCATGACGCACGTCCTAGTTCATCTAGTTGACGAGATTGTCATTCTCGGCCCCGTATTTCTACACAATATGTACCCCTTTGAAAGGTTCATGGGAGTCCTAAAGAAATATGTCTGTAACCGCGCTAGGCCAGAAGGAAGCATCTCCATGGGCCATCAAACAGAGGAAGTCATCGGGTTTTGTGTTGACTTCATTCCTGGCCTTAAGAAGATAGGTCTCACTCAATCGTGGTATGAGGGGAGACTGACTGGAAAAGGCACGCTTGGAAGGGACTCAATAATATGCAGGGACGGATATTCTTGGTGTCAAGCACGCTACACAGTTCTACAGAACTCTACCTTGGTGACCCCGTATGTCGATGAACACAAGAACAGTCTGCGCTCCAAACACCCGGAGCAGTTGGACTTTCAGCACTTTCAGCAGTTGGTTGGAAGCACGTCTCAGAGGTGACAACACTGTTTGTGATGAGCTGTACTTGTTGTCCAGGGGACCATCTTCGACTGTTACGATTTGGAAATGATACGAGATAAATGGGAATACATTTTACACGATTGACCAAGATCAAAAGAGCACCAACCAAAACAGCGGTGTCCGCTTTGATGTAACAACCGAGAGGGGAAAGGACACATATTATGGTTACATAGTGGACATATGGGAACTTGACTACGGACATGATTTTAAGGTCCCTTTGTTTAAGTGCAAATGGGTCAATCTGTCAGGAGGCGGGGTACATGTAGACCCACAGTACAGAATGACAACAGTGGATCTGAAAAATCTTGGGTACACTGACGAACCGTTCGTCCTAGCCAATGATGTGGCACAGGTTATCTATGTGAAGGACATGTCTACCAGACCGAGAAAAAGAAAAGATAAGGAAGCGAATACATCATACGATGAGCCAAAGCGCCACATAGTTCTTTCAGGAAAAAGGGACATCGTGGGAGTTGAGGGCAAGACAGACATGTCTGAAGATTATGAAAAGTTTCATGAAATTCCTCCCTTCAAAGTCAAGGCTGACCCCCGCATCCTGATAAGCGATGAAGATTATCCATGGTTACGGCGCAATAAGCAAATGACACAAGCGAAGAAAAAGTGAAGACTTTCTCCCGCAACTATTATGATGATACCATGCCAACTTTGTAACACACGAGTATGATACCATTGTCCGTTTTGTACATGCACATGCTATGTGGGTGAATTTATGATACCATGCCAACTTTCAACTTTTTCATAGTTCATTTGAAATGCTTTAATGTCTTATGGTTCGGCCCTCGTAATAATTAAAAATAGCAACAATAAGTATTTTGTTGTAAGTAAAAACAAAATAAAATAAATAAAGCAAGAAAGAAAACAAAAAACCAAAAAAGTGTTTTCAAATTTGAAAACTAATGGCACTAACAAAAAGTTTATAATTTTTCTAAAACTAAAAGCAAAAAGAATTAAAAAATAAAGCAAAAAACAAAAGAAAATAAATAATGCAGAAAACAAAACAAAAAACAATTAAAAATAGCAACAATAAGTATTTTGTTGT
>NC_041385.1:21976211-22014300 GCF_002162155.2 Triticum dicoccoides
TAAATAATGCAGAAAACAAAACAGCAAAACAATTAAAAATAGCAACAATAAGTATTTTGTTGTAAGTACAAACAAAATAAAATAAATAAAGCAAGAAAGAAAACAAAAAAACAAGAAAAGTGTTTTCAAATTTGAAAACTAATGGCACTAACAGAAAGTTTATAATTTTTCTAAAACTAAAAGCAAAAATAATTAAAAAATAAAGCAAAAAACAAAAGAAAATAAATAATGCAGAAAACAAAACAAAAAACTGGAAAATAATTAAAAACAGCAACAATAAGTATTTTATTGTAAATAGAAACAAAATAAAATAAATAAAGCAAAAAAGAAAACAAAAAAATACCTCCTACTGGGCCCCCACGGCCTGAATACGACTAGAAACCCAATCATGGGCCAGGATTCAGGCCCGCAGTAGGCCCAGAAGGCCCATCAGGAAAAGCAGTAGCAAATAGGCCCGCAAGCCTACGCTGGAGAGGAGCTCGAGAGGGGTGCGGCAGTGGGGCTTATAAACCACTGCACGCCCCTCTCAACTAGCGAGGTGGGACTAAACTTTGGCCCCGACGCTGGCAGCACAGGGTCCTTTGGTACCGGTTCGTGGCACCAATCGGTACCAATGCCCACCCTTTAGTTCTGGTTGATGCCACCAACCGGGACCAAAGGTTGCCGCTTCCCGCCCTTTGGGCTGCTGAAAAGAGGCCTTTGGTCCCAGTTGGTGGTACCAACTGGGACTAAAGGTGGCATTAGTCCCGGTTGGACTCACGAACCGGGACCAATGCTCTTGCTATATATACAACACTTAGGAAAATTTGACGAACACATCGCCAGTTGCCCCCGGCCCGCCCGACGACGCCGAGTTCATCGACACCGCCAGGCTGCCCAGATCGACGCCGTCCGCTGCCCCGACGCCGCCCGCCGCCCAGATGTCGTCCGCGCGCCGCCCAGACGCCGTCCGCGCGCCGCCCAGACGCCGTCCGCGCGCCCCCGCCGACGCCGTCATCGTCGCCCGTGCCCGTCGTCGCCGTCACCGTCACCGTCGTCGCCGGCCACGCCCCTGCCCCAGCCCGCCGTGGTCGCTGCCGACACCCTCGTCGCCACCGCCGTCGCCCTCACCGGCCGCCCCCGATGTGAGCCGCCGCCGTCGAGGCTCTGTTCAGTGCTTTTTTTTCATACATACATGTGTATTTTTTGTTCTTTGCATTTTTTTCATATATATATAATTAATGTATATATGTATGTGGTAGCTATATGATGAATGGATGTGGCTATGTATGTATGAATATAATGTTCATAGCATTTTTTGTTTATATATGTTTTTTCATATATGTATTAATTTTTTATTTAGGCTGTTAGTAGATATCGATTTTAGGTTAGTGCATTTTAATTAGGTTAGTGTAGAGGAAAATGTAAAATAAGGAAAAGGAAAAAAAGAGGAAGAAGGAAGAAGGAAGAAGAAGAAGAAAAAGAATGAGAGGAAAAAGGAAAATAAAAAGAGGAAGAAAGGAGAAGAAGAGGAGAGGAAAAGAAGAGGAGAAATAAATAAAAAGAAGAAAAAAGAAGAAAAAGAAGAGGAGAAGAAGAAAGGAATAGAGGAGAAGAAGAAAAAATAGAAAAAAATTCTATTTTTTCTTCTTGTCCTCTATTCCTTTCTTCTTCTTCTTCCTTCTTCCTTCTTCCTCTTTTCTTCCTTTCCTTAATTATTTTCCTTTCTCGAGGGAGAAGAAGAAAAAGAAGAGGAGAAGAAGAAAGCAACGAATAGAGGAGAAATAAATAAGAAGAACAAAAAAGAAGAAAAGGAAGAGGAGAAGAAGAAAAAATAGAAAAATTCTATTCCTTTCTTCTTCTCCTCTATTCCTTTCTTCTTCTCCTCTTTTTTTCTTCCTTTTTTTCTTTGATCTTCTCCTCTATTCCTTTCTTCTTCTCCTCTTTTTATTTCTTCTTCATTTTCTTATGTTATATCAGGTCTGTCACCGTCAGGCTGCTCGCCTTCGCCCTCGCCACCCCCTCGAGATAAATTCGACATGAGGGGCGATCGATATATATACCCCCTCTCGACCGTGATAACCTATACAATGGCAGCACCCCCCTCGGCCCTCTCGCTCGACCAAAACTCTCGAGGCCACCCAAATTTACCAAGTTAAAAGAGCGTTGTCGTCGAGGCCACCCCAAACCCTTGAAGTGTTGTGTCGAGGCGATCCCAAACCCTAGAGAAGCAGCATCGAGGCCACTAACATGATTCCTTATTGTGATTAGCTAGCTAGTTCTACGTTTTCCACTAATATATATCCATCTGTACCATGTTTGAATAATAATTGACATGTTGTAAATATTTGCAGAAACTATGGAGCACTACCGAGACGAAGCAACAGAAGCGATGTTGGGGGAGATAATCGCAGAAGGAACTGATGTCATTGCGTCATTTTTCAATGACGTCGTTGGTCAGGAAGGACTGGGTGAAGAAGAGGGCTATGTTCATGATGGCTCCGGCCCATTAATGCTGGTACAAGAAGAGGGCTATGTTCATGATGGCTCCAGTGATGACCCAATGGAGGTACAAGAAGGAGACCGTGTTGACTGCTCCGGTGACCGAACCGAGTCCGACCAGGTATATATATATATATATATATATATATATATATATATATATATATATATATATATATATATATATATATATATTAGTTAAGCCTGTGCTGACTAGTTAATTGATACATTCATTGTTTGGTATATGTACACATATTAATTACTCTCGTCTTTCTTCCTTTTAATTTCTAGCCCTCCGGATCGAGCACAACTTCAGTAAGGAGACGAGCCCGAAGAAAAAGTTGAGTTCGGATGAAAGGTTTGAGATCATAGAAATCGCGCCCGACGGCGAACCGATTGAACCCATCCGGACAAAGATGGCATTTTCTGCTCAGCGCGGGGTTCTTGTTAGGGACAAGATGCCGATCAGCATCCAGCAATGGTATCAGCCTAAGGACGACCCTGAGGTGTCTTATGTCAATGATATGCAGAAAGAAGATCTTTGGACTCAACTGAAGGCAAATTTCACCCTACCGCCAGAGGAGGATCCGGAGAAGCCAGTTAAAGAGCAATTAATCAAGTCTTATTCTCTTAAGAAGATGGCAATCCTATTCAGGAGGTGGAGGAAAGAGTTGAACCATTTTGTCAAAAAAAGACACCAGAATTCATCGGCAAATATGAGAAGATCAAAGATCACTGGCCCGCATTTGTGGCCCACAAAATATCGGAAAAGAGTAAGAAGATGTCGGCGATGAACAAGTAAAATGCTGCGAAGAAGCTTCACCATCGCACGGGGTCAGGTGGCTACCTCAAAGCCCGTCCTAAATGGTCCAAGGAGGAGAATGATCTGCTTGAAAAAGGGATCGAACCAGAGACAATGAGATGGCCAGATCGTTGCCGGACTTGGTTCTTCGGGGCTGGCGGAACCTTGGACCCTGTATCAGGGATGTGCCGTTGGACGAACGAGCAACTGGAACTACCAGTCAGGAACCTTCGACACTATATCAATGCAGCGCAGAAAGGGACGTTCGTACCAGACAGGGAGAAGGACGAGCTCACAATGGCCCTAGGGAATCCTGAGCACCCTGGACGGACACGAGGCACGTCAGGCTCCATTCCATGGAAGGATGGTTTTCCGGACACAGGGGGTTACAAAACCCACGAGAGGAGGAAGAAACTGGAGTAGGGCCAACTGCAGGCGTTGCACGAAAGGGTAATAGGGCTAGAGGAACAAGAAGAGGAACGAGAAGCAGCAGATCGCAGCAAACAACCTGCCGAAGCTTCCCCCAAAGCTACCCCGCCATCTCAGCGGAGAAGCAGCGTGGCTTCCACCGAGCTGCTTCAGCCGGAGCATGTCTTGACGGCTCCTGCCAGCTATCCCGTGGATGCTATCACGGAGTCTCAACATTGCCACATTATGGCGCCATGGATGAATTTGAAGGTCAAGGCGGCTGTTGGCTCTGTTTATCCTGGTTCCGGAGCAACTTATCACTGTCGGTCGATTCCAGAAGGATATGCTAAGGTGATGGTGGATGAAATAACTGAGGGATTTGAGGACCTCCTGCTTGACCACCCTACCGGTGAAGGGGAGACTAGGCTGGGTTCTGCTCTGAAGACTCCATGCCTATGGCGGAAGGAGCTCATCAACCTTCCGAACTGGACGTCTCCGCCTCCTCCTCCTCCTCCGGCGAGTCAGGGCACTCCGCCTCGTCCACCGCCTCCTCCTCCAGCGAGTGACGATCAGGGCACGCATGGCGGCACTCCGCCTCCTTCTCCGCTTGCGCCGGCGCTCCCGAGCAGCCAGCAGCCTCCTCCTTCTCCGCCTCGCCAGCAAGGGCGGAAGAGACCCGCCGCCACCCCGGCTGCTCCGGCGCGTCGTACTCCTTCTCCTCCGCCTCGTAAGCAAGCACGAAAGAAGACAGACGCCGCAGCCGCTCCGTCTGCTCCGGCGTCTAGCAGCACAACCAGAGGCGGGAGGCAATACAAATACGGTCCACCTCTCAAGCCTCTGGAGAAGTTACCGTACGAGAGGACCGAGGAGGAAAACGATACGATTGTGCGGACCAACGTGAAGGAGTTCTTTGAAGGGGTGAAAGCAAAGAGACATCCACCTCCAGAGGAGAAGGTAGATCCGGTGAAAGCAAAGCGCACTATCGATGCCCTGAGGAAACCACCAAAGTCTCCACCGAGAACCAACTATCAGCGCATTACTGTCCAAGCCCAGCGCTCAGGAACTAATGTCAGTGATAAAAGGTTAAAAGAACGAGCAAAGGGGAAAAAATTGCCCAGCTCGGCGAACAAGCACAGCAATCGTGCCCCCCGCTCAATGTGTTTAATGCTCCGGGGACGGTGGCCGGTTATGGCAATCTGGAAGATTACCTGCCTGACGATGCACTTCCTGATTTCATGGAGGTAGAGGAACACAGATACGAGTACGGGAAGCCTCTCGTCAAAGATGAAAAATCTCTGACAACAATGATGCGAAGATTTCATAGTTGGTACATGAAAACCTGCAGAGAGTCTGAGGGGACGAATAATTTGTATCTGAACATTAAAGAGGAGCACGACCTCATTTCAAATGGTCTGTTGTGTGTTCCATTTGATGAGTTCTTCGCGTTCTTCAATCAAAAGGCCCTCGATAAATTAATGGTCTTTTGCTACTGCCTGTAAGTACTATTTCTGTCATTAAGTCTCTATATATAGCTCGGCTCTTTCATTGCATGTATTTATAATTAATTATCCTCAATATATTCTGCAGATTGAAGATTGTCGAGTGCAAAAAATAAGAAATTTATGACATTGGGTTCATTAACACAAATATCATAGATGAATTTCTGGTTAAAAAGGACGTCAAAGAGGCCGAGGACAACTTGCTACGATCGTTGATCAAAAATCAAAACAAAGATACCATACTCTTTCCTTACAACGGCCAGTGAGTGTTACTGTCGTGTGCATATTCGGTTTCCCTTATTACTCGAGCGAGGTTATAGTAATGTAATTGATGAGTTATGCATGCGTGCGCAGGTACCACTATGTTCTTCTGGAGATTAAGCTTGAGCGGGGACTAGTAACCGTCTTAGACTCGAGACAGAAACATCCCGAAACCTATGCGGACATGACTGAATTGCTCAACAAGTAAGTTCAATCGATCATTATCGCACCATATCGACAACTTTTTGTTCATTTCCTGATATCTCAAGTAATAATAATTATTTTCTTTGTCTTGCAGGGTTTGCAAACAGTTCACCACAGAAACTCCGGGACTGCCGAAGGAGCTGCGATATACATACCCGAAAGTAAGTACTACTGGCTAGCTAGTTGCGCGCATCTCCCGTTGATTCTATAGCTATACTTTCATCAATGCCATTTATAATGCTTCATTATCAGTTTGATTGACCTCTATTTCTCGTAAAGTGCTTGTGGCAGGAACAAGGGAATGATTTCTGTGGATACTACGTGTGCGAGTTCATCAACACCGCGACTTTGAAAAACAAGCGGGGCTACTCTAAAAGACAATATGAAGTGCGTAAGCAATAATATTCACAATTTCATTTTATTACACCATCATTTCTGTTGAGTTTCATTCATATATATGTATTAATTAACCCCCTTCTTCAAATTAGACGTGGCAGATGCGAAATGAACTCCTAGAACCAGATCGCATCAAAGCAATTCAAGAGGAATTGGCGGGATTCTTTCTTGACCACGTCATCAGTAAAGCCGGAGAATACCATGTGGAAATTGATTTCAATTGCTAGGAGTTTGTAATTAAGAGATCTTATACATATTGTACATGTATGTAGCCAGTAGCGTCGGATACATGATACGAAACTTGTTGTTCGACCAATCTCTCGGAGAAGGAGAGGTCGATCGATCACTTCTCTCGGTATGCATGATGAACTTCTGTACTGAATGGTTCTCTTGATCACTTATGTATATATAGTACGTAGCGTCGACCAAGCACGGACATAAGAGAGGACACTTCTCTCTATTAATTAGCTAGCTAACACAATATATGAAACACCTAAATTAACCTCCCAAAACCCCAACCCCCCTCCTTTAAAAATAAAATAAAAACAAAAACCCTACCACTGGAATGCTGACGCGTGGATGCCTTTTGGTCTCGGTTGGAGCCACCAACCGGGACCAAAGGCCCCCTGACTGGACTCGGCGCACAGGGCAACGTGAAGGCACATTGGTCCCGGTTCGTGTTTGAACCGGGACTAATGGGTGGAGGTATTAGTAACGACCCATTAGTCCCGGTTCATGAACCGGGACTAAAGGCCCTTACGAACCGGGACTATTAGGTGTTTTTCTACTAGTGGATGTGTCTTTTTTAAGAAATAAAAATATCTCTCTTCTTCAACGTGGTTGTACGACATTTTTTTAGAGTGGATTTTCAATTGTATATTTGTGGGGGCTATTTTGCATACAATATGTCAACATGGCAACAGTCAAGCACCACAAGCAGGTGAACACTGGTCTGGCCAAGTTAGAGCTCTCGATGAACAACTTATATAGTTTTAGGGCTAACTTGACACCTCCAAAATTGTTATTGGATCTATGAGTATGATACACTTACTCTTTTGAAATTTTCTTATTGTGCTATTAAATCTCACTTCACCCACATTCAGACCAAGATATATTGCGTTTTTTCATGCTTCCAACTAAAAGTCATTTCTTTTTATCAAAGGATACTGGAAGACCGCATCGTTTTGCGTGGATAGTCAAAATTTCACACTAGTTAAGTCACCTTCGTTTGTTGGCTGGTGGGGCAGCGACTGTGGTGCTCACCAACGGTGAGCCAGACACGGGGAAGTATGAGAAGCTGATGAACATGATGTCGGGATATGCCGGTGATGCACGAGTACAACATGGTGGAAGGCGCAAATGGCGTCACCAATGAATGGTCACCGTTGGCTGAGCCACCACCATGTGGATGTTTATTGACGTTATACAAAATGATTTACAATCCATGCGCCCTTTGCACTTAGACTCTAGTCCAAATGGCTTCCAGCCAGCTGACACAGAACGTATCACACATCGTCATTTGAGTGGCCAATTTCTAGCCACGGATTCTTTGATCGCACCAATCATATAGGAAAATGCCTGGCTTGTTTGTTTCACTCCAATATCTCATAGAAGTAGTATATGTAGCTAAATAGTCCACTAAGTCTAAGACTTTGCGCTTCCACTTAAAGCTATAGCCCCCACACGTTGTGTTGGACTATATATAGACTAGCAAACATGCGTGTCTAGATCATTCAATGACCATGTATGTAGTCATGAGTATATTACTCCACTCCCTGCAATTTGGTTCATGCTAGTCATACTCTCTTTCTCTCTCTCTCTCTCTCTCTCTCTCTCTCTCTCTCTCTCTCTCTCTCTGACCCTTTCTCTTCACTTCACATAAAGAATGCATGCATGCACACTATATGTGACCCTTACAGCAGGAATTAAACAGGCTGTTGCTGCATTTTGGCCTCGTGTAATGCACAGGAGAGAAAAATATCACAGCCTCTCCCGCAAACAGCACCACCACCCCACACACAGTCTAGGCCATGTCGTCCTCAATGTCAACATGGCCCTACCTGTGTTGTTGCTCCTTCCCATCACCACGAATGGTGGCCGCTCACATGGCCACTGTGGCTTCGTACGTGATTCATCCTAAGGCGAGGAGCTCGTCCATCACATTGTCATTGAACTGTGCTAACAAAGCAATGTTTCTACTCCGTAAAAATAAACAAAGCATTGTTTATAACTTTCAAAACTAACCTTGTCGAACTAGATGTGAGGGCCTCCCTCTACGAGCTACTCCTTGATATACGTGGGTTGCTACAAAAAAAAAATCTCACAATTTGTCAATTCAGTAAACTTCGTACTGCATCAACCTCAAATGTAGTAGTAGATGAAAAAGAAAAGGATACATTATTATTTGTAACATAAGTCTAAATTGTTAATAAATCACCCGGTAAGATGCAGCAAGAAAAACTTCCCTTTGTTGTGCCATTAAAGATACATCATTATATATATCATTTTTTGGGACTAACATATTAACTAGTGCCTAGTGTCAGTTACTGTTTTTTTTTGCCTGTTTTTGGTTTTCTGAATATCAGTACCAAACGAAGTCCAAATGCAACAAAACTTTTTAGAGATTTTTTTTTCTGAACAATGTTGCCAAAACCGGAAGGAGAAAGCTTTGTGTACAGCTACAAAATGGGCCGGCCCAATTTGCTTGATTTGGAGCGCTGCCTGTGTGTTGCGGCGACATGAGACAAATAGGGAAAGCGATTTTATCCACACGCGTAACTTCATTTTTAGTTTTCTCCGTTGTGCTTAAATGTTGCGCCTTGATTACCACCTGTAGTCCGCCTGATCCACTATCATGCTACGCAATGTTTTTTATCCATACGACCCCCTTATAGGTAGGTAGAATCTCATCTGAGGTCTCCATTGACACGTAACAACGCTTGTCTGGCCAGCCTTAATTTCTACTCTATTTTCTTCTTCTTTTTCGACGCCTGGTTCATTTGCCGAAATGCTACGCCTTTTTCGAGACTGTAGCAACGCTCGCCTCAAGTGATGTGTTATGTGGGCCGGCCCAACAAGATGTACCTCGTGATTTTGGGAACCTTTTGATATCTTGTTCGTGAATTTTTTTGCACTATTTTGATTGGTTTTGGAATGGTTTTACATGTTTTTTATTTTTTATTTTCTCTGTTTTTATTTTCATGTTTTTGTATTTATTTTTATTTACATGCCAAGTTTTCCCGAATGCACGTTTAACATTTTTGTATACAAATTGAAAAATTGTTTAGATACGAATTGAACATTATTTAGATACATGGTGAAAACTTATCAAACTATATACATGCTAAATATTTTTAAAATGTGCATTGAATATTTTTAAGTAAAATATAAACTTTTAAAGAGAATAAATTAATTTGTGAACATGTAAACAGTTGTTAGAACATTTTTCTAAAATAACAGAAACATTTTATTATATGTTATGAATATGTTTTGAAATTGTGTGAACAACTTTTTTACAGTTCATAAGCGTTTGTGTAAAATGTCATTAAACCTATTTTAAGCTTGCTAACATTTTTTAAATTCCATCAACAAATTTTCGAGTTTTACATTTTTTTTCCAATTATGAGAACAAGTTTTATAATTTTAGTAGCTTTCTTAGAAAATATCGTGAACAAAATAAAAAAATGAACATATTAAAATATCACATTTCTAATGGCACAAATTTTTGCTAATAAAATAGTATTAACAGGTTTTAAAAACTGCATGGATTTTTTTAATACATGGCAAATGTTTTTTAAAAATTTAGTAAACTAAGTTTTGATATATGCGTATATAGAGAGAATATTTCAAAATATAAGTAAACATAAAAAAAGCACAAGGAAAAAATTTGCTTCGTTGCATCAGTGTTGGGCTAGGCCCATGCGAGAGTGCGGTGTAGGCAAGGTTACAATAACCGAGACCTTGTAGCGGCCTCATTTGATGCCTAACTTTGAAGTTCTTCTTTTGTCCCCTGCATCATACATAATGGGCGGTGGTCACAATAACCCGACAACTTATTCTCCGGCAACAACAATGAGCATTGAATGAGAGTGCATGCTCCTTCACCTTTGTTTGCCGAGGCTCACCTTCCTTGTCATGTCAACTCATGCGCGATGATCTAGCCAACATAGTACAATCGTGCTTTATGCTCTCCGATCTGCGAGGACGTGCATAACTGTGTCTCTCCTCTTGCAGATTAACTGTGTTTGCATGTGAAGCACTACTAGGATGTTTGATTTTGCTAGTGTCAGGGCACTCGAGGATGATATTAGGCACGACATTAACTGTATGCTAAACATGTTGAGAAATTACCATTAGAGTAATATAGCTCGATGGTTTGACATGGTTTGATTGTGGAGATTAATTGAATTTGCTCCTTCGACATTTCTATATTGGTATAGATCTCGAGCTGATGGATGGTGGTTGCCATGGGAAGCCGCCGCCGCTCTGCTTTTTCTTAGCTAGCTTAACGAATGAAGATAGAAAGGGGAAAAGATGAGGAAGAAACGAGTGGGGAAGAGAGGTCGGTGAAAAGATAAGGTTGTAGACGGAAAGATGGACGAGCTCCACGGGGGATAGCAGTGTTGTCCGGAGGAGGCGGACGGCAAAGATGCATTTGTGAGGCTACTCACAGTGGGGAATATCATATATTAGAATCATGAATATGATAGTAGTTTATGATATCACCTTCATAGTGCATAATATCATATATGATCTTCTTTATTTATTGCCATGCATGACACATATTAGCGTAAGATTTATACTATGACAAGGTATCTACCTATGTTACTGTTGGGGAACGTAATATTTCAAAAAAATTCCTACACACACGCAAGATCATGGTGATGCATAGCAACGAGAGGCGAGAGTATCATCCACGTACCCTCGTAGACCATAAGCGGAAGCGTTATGACAACGCGGTTGATGTAGTCGTACGTCTTCACGATCGACCGGTCCTAGTACCGGACGTACGGCACCTCCGTGATCTGCACACGTTCAGCTTGGTGATGTCCCACGAACTCATGATCCAGTAGAGCTTCGAGGGAGAGTTCCTTCAGCACGACGGCGTGATGACGGTGTTGATGAAGCTATCGACGCTGGGCTTCGCCTAAGCACCGCTACGATATGACCGAGGTAGATTATGGTGGAGGGGGGCACCGCACACGACTAAAGATCAATGATCAACTTGTGTGTCTATGGGGTGCCCCCTGGCCACATATATAAAGGATGGAGGGAGGAGGCTGCCGGCCCTCATAGGGCGCGCCCAAAGTGTGGAGTCCTACAGGACTCCCCAGTCCTAGGACTCCCGAGTCCTAGTAGGATTCCACCTCCCACATGGAATAGGAAAAGGGGAAGGGAAAAGGAGAAGGAAGGAAGGGGGCGTGCCCCCTCCCTAGTCCAATTCGGACCCGTCCATGGGGAGGGGTGCGGCCACCCTTGAGGCCTTTTCTCTCCTTTCCCGTATGGCCCATTAAGGCCCAATACGAATTCCCGTAACTCTCTGGTACTCCAAAAAATACCCGAATCATTCGGAACCTTTCCGATGTCCGAATATACCCTTCCAATATATCGATCTTTACGGCTTGATCATTTCGAGACTCCTCATCATGTCCCCGATCTCATCCGGGACTCCGAACAAACTTCGGTCATTAAATCATATAACTCATAATACAAATCGTCACAGAACGTTAAGCGTGTGGACCCTACGGGTTCGAGAACTATGTAGACATGACCGAGACTCATCTCCGGCCAATAACCAATAGCGGAACCTGGATGCTCATATTGGCTCCTACATCTTCTACGAAGATCTTTATCGGTCAAACCGCATAACAACATACGTTGTGCCCTTTGTCATCGGTATGTTACTTGCCCGAGATTCGATCGTCGGTATCTCAATACCTAGTTCAATCTCGTCTGGAAAGTCTCTTTACTCGTTCAGTAATGCATCATCCCGCAACTAACTCATTAGGCACGTTGCTTGCAAGGCTTATAGTGATGTGCATTACCGAGAGGGCCCAGAGATACCCCTCCGACAATTGGATTGACAAATCCTAATCTCGATCTATGCCAACTCAACAAGTACCACCGGAGACACATGTAGAGCACCTTTATAATCACCCAGTTATGTTGTGACGTTTGGTAGCACACAAAGTGTTCCTCCGGTATTCGGGAGTTGCATAATCTCATAGTCATAGGAACATGTATAAGTCATGAAGAAAGCAATAGCAATATACTAAACGATCAAGTGCTAAGCTAACGGAATGTGTCAAATCAATCAGATCATTCTCCAATGATGTGACCCTGTTAATCAAATGACAACTCATGTCTACAGCTATGAAACATAACCATCTTTGATTCAACGAGCTAGTCAAGTAGAGGCATAGTAGTGACACTCTGTTTGTCTATGTATTCACACATGTACTAAGTTTCCGGTTAATACAATTCTAGCATGAATAATAAACATTTATCATGAATTAAGGAAATAAATAATAACTTTATTATTGCCTCTAGGGTATATTTCCTTCAGTTACTCTAAGCCTCTCTCTCTCATCATGCTTCACCTCCCGGAGCTCGACAACTCCATGTCCGGCGAGTTCCTGGACCTCGCCGAGCCCGTTAGGCTGCCCGGCTGCATGCCCATCCCGCCGATCCAGGACAAGTCTGACCCCTGCTACCGGTGGATGGTGCACCACGCCAAACGCTACCACGAGGCCAAGGCCATCCCGATCAACTCCTTCGAGGACCTCGATTAGGACGTTGCAAGGGTGCTCTCTTACCCTAAGCCCGGCTGCCCTCCGGAGTATAACATCGGTCCACTCATAGTCTCATACGTGCCGACGCCAGCGATGAGCCGTGCGCCACCTTCCTGGACTGGATCGATCAGCAGCCTCCCAAGTCGGTCATCTTCGTCTCATTTGGCCCCAGAGGTTTGCTGTCGACGAAGCATATGCGTGAGCTGGCGGTTGGGCTGGAGCTCAACGGGCAGCGCTTCCTATTGGTGGTGCGGAGCCCGAGCGACCAGGGGGGCGTGAATGCCAACCACTATGACGCCGAGAGCAAGAACGACCCCCTGGCCTACTTCCCAGAGCGGTTCGTGGACAGCAATGACACCGGCCTCCTCGTGCCATCGTGGGCGCCGCAGACGGAGGTACTGACTCACGGGGCCACATGATGCTTCTTGGAGCATTGCGGGTGGAACTTGGTCCTGGAGACCTTGGTGCATGGCGTGCCCATGGTCGCATGGCCGCTCTACGCCGAGTAGCGACAGAACACTATCATGCTGATTGAAGGGGTCAGGGTAGCCATACGAGAGGCGATGACCAAGAGAAAGGAGGAGATCGTCGTGGCAGTGAGGGAGGTGACGGTTGGCCATGGCGAAGGCGCCGAGGTAAGAGCTAAGGTGGCGGCGATGCAGAAGGTGGCCACAGAAGCTCTCCTTGAGGGAGGTGCCGCCACGACCGCACTGGATGAGGTGGTGCATAAGTGGACATGTGGCTGGTATTGCTAGGTGTCAGCAAACCTACCAATACATCTCGCTCCTTCTGTTTGTCTACATCGCGATGATGATGTGTCCTTTTTTAAGAAATTATAAAAACATCTCTCTTCTTCAATGTGGTTGTATGACATTTTTGAGAGTGGATTTTCAATTGTATATTTGATGAAAGGGCTATTTTCATATACTATATCGACATGGCAAGAGTCAAGTGCCACAAGAGCAAGGACCACTGGTCTAGGCAAGTTAGGGCTCTCGATCAACAACTTATGTAGTTTTAGGACTAACTTTTTCTTTGAAAAGGAGGATGCACCCCCGGCCTCTGCATCTGGGCGATGCATGCAACCATTTTATTAATTATTCACAAAGCCCTTACAAAGGTAATACATCAGTAAGCCTGAAGCCGCCATCTTGGCAACACTTGTTGCTACTCCTATCCCGGTGATGAAGGGGTGTTGAATGTCTGAGCCTAATACCAAACAGAGATTGCACCAACACCTAACATCTAATGCCGGATGCCCCATCCAAGCCATAATACCTGAACTGAGTTAGACACCGGTTCGGCGCACTTTCAATGGGCACCACATGTGCACGCTGTACGGGCGGTCACCTCCTTCATCCATCTATTCATCCTCATATCAGATATTGACGCATCGACCTTGCTAGGCCTCTCTGCCATCGACGCCACAACGATGCTAGACAACATCGTCCTCCTGCACAATTCCATCACCACCCATCGGACGTGGAGTCTCCACCGCGCCACACCGCCGAGATCCGCCGCCATCGATGTGTAGGAAGAAGCACCGCTCCACCACCTACCGACGTCCAACCACCAAGCCATCCACATGTCCGTCCAGCCGATGAATGTCTCCAAAGATGATGCCCCATGGGGGTGACGATGAAGACTTCGTCGCCATCATCCGATCCATGCATGAGGCCCCTCAACGCCTCCAACGAGGGCTACAAGGCCCACGGGCGCCGCTGTCAATGGTAGCCTCCTCCAGATCTAAGATTTCCCCCGGAAACAATGGAGCGAGGCACGTCCCCACCATGCCTCCAACGAGGAAGACGACACCCACGGGCGCCACCGAAGATGATGGCATCCTTACCCAATTCAGTAGCTAGGTCACCATCTCCTCCTCCACTTGATCCGCCGCCGGGAAGCCACCGCGAGGCAACACCTACCGACCAGATCCGTTTGGACCGACGATGAAGACAACCAAATGTAGAGGAGGTCACATCGCTGCGTGACCGGCACCATGGCCACACACACATCGTCCCGAGGTGCCCGCTCAAGATGCACCGTCACAACCATGCCTCCAAGCCGCGACGGAGGCTAACTTAACACCCCCAAAATAGTTATTGGATCTTTGCCTATGGTACACACTCTCTTCTGAAATTTTCTTATTGCGCTATCTCAGATCTCACTTCACCCACAATCAGCCCAAGATACATTGTCTTTTCCATGCTTCCAACCAAAAGCCACTTCTTTTTATCAAAGGATAACGGAAGACCACATCGTTTCGGTTGGATAGTGAAAATTTTACACCAGTTAAGTCGCCTTCAAAGGCTAAATATTCCTGCCGTTGTTGGCTGGTGGCGACAGAGACTGGGGGTGCTCGGAGACGGTGAGGCTAGACACATGGAAAGTTGCAGAAGTTCATGGACATGCTACCGGGACATGCTGGTGCTGCGCGAGTAGCATGGTGGAAGGCGCAAGTCTCGTCACAATAGAGCGATCACCATTGGCTGAGTAGTCACCATGTGGGTGAAGTCATACAAAATGATCTACTATCCATGTGCCGTGTGCACTTAGATTCTAGTCCTAATGGCTTCTAGCCAGCTGATACAGAAGGGATCACACATGGTAACAGTCATATAGGAGAGCATCTGGCTTTTGTTTGTTTCACTCCAACATCTCACAGAAGTAGTATATATAGCTAAATAGTCCACTAAGTATAAGACTTTGCGCTTCCACTTAAAGCTATACCCCCCACACGTTTTGATAGACTATATATATAGACGAGTCAACATGCATGCCTAGATCATCCGATGACCATGTATTTAGTCATGAGTATATTACTGCACTCTGGGTGGAATTTTGTTCGTGCTAGTCATACCCTGTCTCTCTGGTTGGAGGAGTGGATGTACAAATCCAACACCTGGCACTACTAGGAAAAGGCCTACTAATGGCGCAGCGGTTTTGCCTACTAATGGCGCACTACCGGTGCGCCATTAGTAGCACGCCATTAGAATTTTTTACTAATGGCACACCACTGGTGCGTCATTAGTATCTGGTATACTAATGGTGCACCTGGCAGTGCGCCATTAGTATGTAACTTCATGCGCACTCTGCCTTGATGCGCCATTAGTATCCTTTGGCATACTAATGGCGCACTCTGCCTTGATGCGCCATTAGTATGAATATTTGATTTTTTTTTTGCTTTTCTGATTTTTGCACAGGTTACAAAATATATTATTGGACAGAATATAGACAGCAGCACACAGCAACATCAGATTCATCGAATACAATAGAAGATTAGTCTCCGAATACAATTCATCATATTAGTCTTCGAATTCAAAAGACCGAACAAAGATAAAACATTACAAGTCTCAAGACCGCGAGTATCGAGTTTGTCTTCACATTACAAGTCGATATCGATCATCTAAACTACCATCACACAAAAGAGAGTTGTGGTCATCACAATGAGCATCATCGCGATCAAACTGGTCTTCATCCGGTTCCTCCAACGCTCCCTCCTCTCTCCCGCTAGATAGCGGGCATATCTAGATTCAGCCTCCGTCCTAGTGGTGTACCCTTTGTAACTATTACCGCTGAAACGGTGAACCTGTCTCCGACACTCCTCCCAGTCGTCGTAGACTCCGGGAACCTTACCCTTGTACATGACATACGACGGCATCTCTATGCACAAGCCAAACAACAGACAATACATAAGCAATATGTAAGTATGCAACAAAAGGATCGAAAGAGAAAAGCAAGACATTAATAGCACGATTGATGGTCCTACTAATAAATAGCATCGATTACATCTAAGTTGAACGACTGTCCAAACCAAAGAGACATACGAATTCATTAAAGTTTAATTACAACATGAGCCAATCAATGTTTTAAAACTACACATCACTACTTTCGACTCGACTCACCGAACAGGAGCGTGGATGAAGCCGTCGTCTGTCGTGATGGTCATGAAATCGCGGTCGTTGTCACCCTGCATTTGTAGCGTTCCATCTATCTCACTGTTGGACGGTTGATATCTGAGGAAGAACTGCCCCGAGGTATGAAGGACATCTTGATGGATGATGTCCGCAAACTCCGACTGGATGCGAAAGAATTCTTGTTTGAGGTCCGCGTCCTAGATTGCCGACAAGCTCGCGGCCCAATCTTTGAGATTATCTGGTAGCAGAAGGTGATGATGCTCCCTTACGATCGCCCGCATGTGATGGAGGGCGTAGTAGGCATCCTTCTGACCGCCAGGCGGCTGCTTGACGCAGCAGAACTTTGTATTGTGTGAGAAGGTGTGCTTGCCGTACTTACGAACTGCCCTGGTGAAGGTGCCTCCAGATTTGGCATAGCCAGGGAGAACATCATCAAGAACTTTCCTGACATTTGTGTAGTCTATCTTGGAGTTACGGTTCGGGTCGAAATACGTGGCCATGGAATATTTCGGGCTTAAGAGGATGAGTGTGCAATGTGTGTCACTGCACAGAACACGGAATGTTAGAAAAAAAGAACGATCGAAATCTAAGAAATCATATGTTACGGGGCGGTTAAGGGATGACTTACTCGGGAAAGTAAGCCACAAGGAAGTTATCCTTATCTGGGTTTGCCAGAATGACGCCTTCGAGGTGTGAACTCTCAACTTGGCGGTCCCCAGCGCTGCTCAAGTGCTTGGCACGCATGTAGAAGGGGTCGACTATCACGATGTCCGGGGTCTTGTCTCTAATGATCCGCATCTCCATACTCAGCGAAAACAGCCGAACGAAGGTGTAGTGCAGCGGATGAAGGTTAAACATAGCAAAGATGTCATCAAACCGCAGGACGATCATACCCCCGATGTCGCCATCCACAAAGCCCTTGCCCTCTGGCACCTTGGCCACGAAAACCGGGTATGCCACATCCTTCTCTCTGAGACGCTGCTTCTCCAAAGAAAGAACACTGTCGTGCAGACTCCGCATAGCACCGGTTGCAGCATTCAGCATATTTGGCGGTAGCATCGCCCTACCCACCACATGCACCCTCCTCGAGATATCCTTAGGTGAAGGTGGCCCGTCCTGAGCACGGATCGAACTCGGTGCCGGCTTGCTCGCACCGGCGCCCTTGTTAGTCTTTCGTTTCCGTCCCTTCTTCTTGATCTCCTATAATGGGACCGAGTTCTGCTCACAGACCGCCTTCTTGAGCGTGTCGGGGCTGATAATATTTCGCACCTCCGCTATCTGAGGCTCAGTGAAGGCGGGAGCTAGAGGCGTCTCCTGAGAACTGAACGCCAGACGACGCCTATTGCAATTGGATTTCTCCGCCATACCAGCTAGATTGCGGTCGTCTTGGTTGGGTTCTTGAGAAAGAGGCCCGCATAACTCGTCAGCGTACCCATGTTCGGTAAAGTACTTATCGACTTTGGTAAATGTACCGTCGTCGTTGTCGTCGTCGTCCGGATCCTGTGCCATAGGGCTGTCCGGATCCTGTGCCATAGGGATGTCCGACATAGGGATGTCCGGCAGGTCCGGTAGCGTTGCGGCGTTCTTGCCATGGCTTGGCCCCGGCACGACTGGCGGTCTTGTCTGTGGGGTGGTGTCCCCCGCCCCCAAACGAATCTGGCTCTTCGGCCAAAGCAGCGGCCAGTTTACACAGGCGCTGAGGGTCATCTCATCTTCTTCGTCGGCCCCAGCGGGTCGAACCGGAGGTAACAACTCGTCGCAGCCTGGCAGCACCCGAACCACTTCAACCCTATACGCTGTGGGTGGCATCGGATTACCGTGGAACATGCGGTTGCCTGGTTGAACGATTCTGCCCTTGGCGACATCGACCAACTCGGCGGCCACGAAGTGCAGAAGAGTGCAAGGAACGTCGGCGGTGCCCTGCGAAAACATGTACAGGGCGTCAGGGATGCCCAGTCAAAGGCAAGGACACTACTAGGAAAAGGCCTACTAATGGCGCACCTAATTTGGCCATTAATGGCGCATTAGTGGTGCGCCATTAGTGCCATGCCATTAGTATATTTTACTAATGGCGCACCACTGGTGCGCCATTAGTATCTGGTATACTAATGGCGCACCACTGCATGCGCCATTAGTATATACAACAGTGCGCCATTAGTATGCCTCCCAGGGGCCATGTATACCCAGGTGCTTTGGCATACTAATGGCCCACAACAACAAGATGCGCCATTAGTAACTTCGGCATACTAATGGCGCACTGTTTAATGATGCGCCATTAGTATCCTTTGGCATACTAATGACGCACTGTGATGTGATGCGCCATTAGTATGAATATTAGGTTCTTTTTTATTTTTTTATTTTCTGTTTTTTGCACAGGTTACAAAATGTATAATTGGACAAAATATAGACAGCACACATCAACAACAGATTCATCGAATACAATAGAAGATTAGTCTCTGAATACAATTCATCATATTAGTCTCTGAATACAATTCATCATATTAGTCTCCGAATTGAAAAGACCGAACAAAGATAGAACATTATATTACAAGTCTCGAGACCGCGAGTAGCGAGTTTGTCTTCACATTACAAGTCGATATCGATCATCTAAACTACCATCACACAGAATAGAGCCGCGGTCATCACGATGAGCATCATCACGATGAAACTCGTCTTCATCCGGTTCCTCCAACGCTCCCTCCCCTCTCCTGCTAGATAGCGGGCGTATCTAGATTCGGCCTCGGCCCTAGTGGTGTACCCTTTGTAACTGTTACCGCTGAATCGGTGAACCTGTCTCCGACACTCCTCCCAGTCGTCGTAGACTCCGGGAACCTTACCCTTGTACACGACATACGACGACATCGCTATGCACTAGCCAAACGAAACGTTAGTATCAATTCACAGACAATACATAAGCAATATATAAGTATGCAACAGAACGATCGGAAGAGAAAAGCAAGACATTAATAGCATCGATTACATCTAAGTTGAATGACTCTCGAAACCAAAGAGACATACTACAAGTTAATTAAAGTTTAATTACAACATGAGCCAATCGATGTTTCAGAACTAGACACAGCATCACTGCTTTCGACTCGACTCAAGGGACCGGAGCGTGGATGAAGCCGCCGTCTATCGTGGGAGTCATGAAAGAACGGGCGTTGTCAGCCTGCATTTGTAGCATTGTGTCGATGTCACTATTGGACGGTTGATTTCTGAGGTAGAACTGCCCCGAGGTACGAAGGACATCTTGATGGATGATTTCCGCAAACTCCGACTGGATGCAAAAGAATTCTTGTCTGATGTCCGCGTCCTGGATTGCCGACACGCTCGCGTCCCAATCTTTGAGTTTACTCGGTAGCAGAAGTTGATGATGGTCCCGTACGATCGCCCGCATGTGATGGATGGCGTAGTAGGCACCCTTCTGACCGCCAAGCGGCTGCTTGACGCAGAAGAACGTCGTATTGTGGGAGAACACGTGCTTGCCGTACTTACGAATAGGCCTGGTGAAGGTGCCTCCAGATTTGGCGTAGCCGGGGAGAACATCATCAAGAACCTTCTTGACATTTGTGTAGTCTACGTTTGACCTACAGTCCGGGTCGAAATACGTGGCCATGGAATATTTGGGGCTTAGGAGGATGAGCGTGCAATGTGTGTCATTGCAGAAAACACGGAATGTTAAAAGAAAAACGATCGAAATCTAAGAATTCATATGTTACGGGCCGGTTGAGGGGAGGACTTACTCAGGAAAGTAAGGCACGAGGAAGTTATCCTTATCTTGGTTTGCCAAAATGACGCCTTCGAGGTAAGAACTCGCGACTTGCCGGTCCCCAGCGCTGCCCAAGATCTTGGCACACATGTAGAAGGGGTCGACTATCATGATGTCCGGGGTCTTCTCGCGAATGATCCGCATCTCCATACTCAGCGAAAATAGTCGAACGAATGTGTAGTGCAGCGGATGAAGGTTCATCATAGCGTGGATGTCATTAAACCGCAGGACGATCGTATGCCCAATGGAGTTATCCACAAAGCCTTTGCCCTCTGGCACCTTGGCCGCGAAAACCAGGTATGCCACATCCTTCTCTCTGAGACGCCGCTTCTCCAAAGAAAGAACACTGTCATGCAGACTCCGCATAGCACCGGTTGCAGCATTGAGCATATTTGTCGGTAGCATCGCCCTACCCGCCACATGCACCCTCCTCGAGATATCCTCAGGTGAAGGTGGCCCGTCCTGAGCACGGATCGTGCTCGGTGCCGGCTGGCTCGCACCCTTGTTAGTCTTTCTTTTGCGTGCCTTCTTCTTCTCCTGTAATGGGACCGAGTTTTGCTCACAGACCGCCTTCTTGAGTGTGTTTGGGCTGATAATATTTCGCACCTCGCCTATCTGAGGCTCGGTGAAGTCGGCAGCTGGAGGCGTCTCTTGAGAGCTGAACGGCAGACGACGCCTGTTGCAACTTGGCTTCTCCGTTGTACCAGCTAGATCGCGCACGTCTTTTGTTGGGTTGGGTTCTTGAGAAGGAGGCCCCATGAAGTCGCCATCGTACCCATGTTCGGCAAAGTACTGATCGACGTTGCCAAATGTATCGTCGTCGTCGTTGTTCTGATCCTGTGCCATATGCATGTTTGGATCCAGTGGCATAGGGATGTCCGGCACCGTTGCGGCGGTCTTGCCATGGGGCCGACTTGGCGCCGGCACGACTGTCGGTGTTGTCTTTGGGGTGGTGTCCCCCGCCCCCAAACGAATCTGGCTCTTCGGCCAAAGCAGGGGCCAGCTCAGGCAGGCGCTGAGGGTCATCACGTCATCATCGTCGCTCCCGACGGGTCGAATCGGAGGTAACAACTCGTCGTAGCCTGGCAGCACCCGAACCAGTTCAACCCTAAACAAGTTGGGTGGCATCTGGGTACCGTGGAAGAAGGGGTTGCCCGGTTGAACGATTTTGCCCTTGGCGACATCGACCAACTCGTTGTTCACGAAGTGCAGGAGAGTGTACGAAACGTCGGCGGCGCCCTGCGAAAACATGTAGGGCATCAGGGATGCCCAGTCAAAGGCAAGGAGATGAAGTCCTCGACCGAGAGAGGCTTAATTAGTTACCGTGATGATGGCGTCGAGCTCGGCTAATGTCGAGGCACCGCCAACGGCGGGCGCGCAGTTGATGGAGGGGCCGCTTGCTGCAGAGGTGCCGGCCGGCGTACACCCGGGTGCATTAAGCTCCCGTGCCGGCGTCGGAGACACCAATGCTGCCTCTGCCGGAGACACCAATGGCCCCGCCATTGCATTGTGCGAGTTGCTGGCCGTGAAGCTAGGAATCGGGGGTGGCCCCTGTTGGCCGCCCACAATCCACGCACTCAACCCCTGGATCAAGGTAGGCACAATGGCGGTGATCGTCGCTCCGAGTTGTTGTTGCACTTGCTCTTGGACAATCTCCGGAATCCGCGCCACCTGTGCCTTGAGTTCTTGAACCTCGCGCACCTGGCTTTCCGAGCTGGTCTTTTTCTCCTTCCGCACACCAGCGGTATCGTATGACCCCCATTTTGTGGACAAGCCTTTGCCGGCCACACGACCAGCTGACATTGGCTTACTGAGCTTATCCTTGTTCTTCATTACATTCAACGCCCTATTTAGAGTGGTGTCCCAAGGGTTGCTCTTAGTCGACCCCGCGCTACTGCTTTCAGTCGCCTGCGGAAGGAATGTGAACCATTTAGAAATTTGGCTTCATTAATTAGAATCCAACCATATGGAGCTAATTATGCGGGGGTGTATTCCTTACCAGAACAAGCTCAAGCGCCCTGGTCTTCGGATCCGTGGTAAGCTCCTTTGTTATCGGGTCCTCCTTGTACCGGGCCCTGACATAGTTCCTGGTCTGCTTGTTACCGCTGTATTTCTCGAAGCGGGGCGGTAGGCCTTGCTCGGCACGCTCCGCGTCCTCCTTGTCCCATATAGGCTCCGCCACTCTGTAACCGCCGGCACCGAGTTTGTGTTCCCCTAAGTTCAGCTCCCGCATTTCTTTCCCCCACTGACTTGATTGGGAGTTTGCGGTGCTCGAGCAATTGATCTTGAAGTCGTTGTAGTCATCTTCGGTGATCGAAGGATTTTTCTCCTTGATCTTCTCATAACTCTCACCTTTCGCGATCATTCTCTTCACATTGCTTTTCCAATTAGACAGGGCCTTGCTCATCTTCGTGAGGGCAGCATTGTTCACTTTATTCCCTTTGAGGCTTGTGTTTTCAAAATCAGCGGGGAACTTGTATCGTTCGTGCAGTTTCGTGAAGAGGAAGTTGTGCAAATTCCCTCGGTCAGGATGCCTCAGGTTCTCGGTGTTGATCGAGACGGTGCTCCGGATAATGCACCCGAGCTGAAGCGAGTACCCCTTGACTATTCGTTCGGGCGCTGTTGGATTCCCGTCGGAGTCCACTTCAGTAACTTCCTCCTTGAGGGTGCGGAGCACCGTCGGGCGCCGGTCCTTCCGTTTCCTCTTCGGTTGGCTGCCATCTGTGCGTGCGCCGCCATCATCAGTGCTGGCATCCTCGGCGGCACTATCAGTGGTGGCATCAGTGGGGTCATCCTCGGCGGTACCATCAGTGGTCTCAGGATCGGTGGGGAAGGCGGCATCCTCATACAAGTGAGGTTGTTCCTCCATCTCCTGGGACAGCTCCCAGAATGCCTTGCCGCCCGAACCCCCGGCCTCATCATTGTTGGCCATGTTTCTCTCTAAATAGGAACAAAGTTTGGTCAAAAAGTTGGTTATTGTCAAGGAACAAGATCATGGTCTCATCATTTAGGGTTTGTCGACACTGAGGCATCCTAAAAGCTAAGTTTTTATCATTGAGGGTTTTTCGACGCCGAGGCACCCTAAAAGCCTAAGCTTTCATCATTTGTCACAAGTACCCCGGCCCATGCGTTAGTCACAAGTACCCCATATGTCCTATTTTTAGCAAAGTCATGCTAAAATTCACGGAAAATTTCAGCATGACCTTTGCTGAAAATAGGACATATGGAGTACCCGAATTTGCTAGAACGGAAGTTAATCGACATTCCAGCAAACTCAAGGGCCTCTCGGGTGGACAAGGCAAAAAAGGCCTTCATCACAACGTGGAAAATACATTGGCATGTGAAGAGGTGAAACAATATATGCATCTCCAAGCAGTATCATTCAACATTTTGGACAAACCACTACAAGCAATACTGGATCAGAATGTTTTTTATACATAACTGCTAAAACCCTAGGAGTTAACCGAGCCACCAACAGAATGTGGACTTAAAAAGAGAGAGTCACGGACAGTGACATGATACATTTTCATAAAATTAGCTAGTTTTACTTATGGTGCACAAAGGAACAAGTACTGCAGTACACTTAGAAAAAAATGAGCACCGCAAAACAAGAAGACTCGTTTCAGGTAAACGGAAGCTGTCGGCTCCATCAAGCTAAGGCCTAGTTTGGCAACACGGTTTTTCCAAAACCATGCATGCAAAATTAGACCATATCAAAACAATCAAGTAACTCATCGATAGGAATTACAACCAAGTTGTGTGCAAGTGCACTACTTGGCTTTCGTCAGATCATAACTTTGATCAACAAACTTGGCATAGGTAAATGTTCATGATATACCCCTACTAACCCTCTAACGATGGAGGTTATTAAGCACATGAGCTACTACATATCCTGATTAATGTTCTTAGCCCATGTCAATGTGATGCACTGCACATGATACTTACTTCTCACCTACATCTCCCTACATTGCTGCTACTGATGTATCTGTCACCTACGTACATCAATCCGAAAACAGAGACACTACATTGCAAGGGATCCATCCAACTAATACACTAGATTATCAGTGACTCAACAAGTCAAAGTTGAATGGGTCAAAAAGTGAACAGTGCATGTGGGTCCACATGTCATATGCTATACCTATAAACAAATAAATAAAACAAACCTAATTAATGGGGGACCAAACGTCATCTGTTACCAGACTAATTTAGCACCACCTAGCTCTAATCAACAAGGGCCGGCCTGGTTGCACGGCCAGCCTCACGGGTGTGCACACAAACGCACACATAGCACATAACCAAGCTTGGACGGGGCAAGCTCTCTGGTAGTCTCATGGGTTTCTTCACGGTTCAGTTTCGTCAGTTGTTTCTTCAGCAAACAACCTTGCAGCTACGAGCTAGAGCGACCAGCAAACAGCAGCGGCAGCAGTTAAGGAAACAGCAGCGACGGCAGTAGCTATGCAGCGGCAGTAGTAGCAAGAAACAGCAGTAGCAAGAAGGCAACAGCATGGCTCGGCAGCAGCAGTAGCAGTTAGTAGCGGAGCAGCAGCTAAGCAACAAGCAGCAGGACGAGCAGCGGCAGTGCATCAGCAACCATAAAGCAGCAGCCGAGCAAACGCACGCGCATCACGACGCCAACATGGCCAAGCTCGGGGACAGCCGCGCCAGGCAGCGGCGGGCGCGGACGGCGTCAGGCGCAGCAGGGCGCGCGCGGATGGGGATGGGACGGCTCCGGCCAGGGCAGGCGACGACCGGCGAGCGGGCGGCACAGGCGCGGCCGGTGAACAGGGGCCAACATGGCGCGCGGCGACGGTTGCCGCGGCGACGGCAAAAGGTAGCAGCTAGTGGGGGCGCGGCGTCTAGCGGCAAAATAGGGCCTAAATCAGAGGAAGAATCAAAGGGGATCGAAGGGAATCGGACGAGGTGGCCTCACCTGGCCCTGTAGTTGTGCAAAGGCGAGCTCGGGGGAGGCTCGGTGGAGTGAATCGACGGTGGAGACGAGGACGACGGGGCGGCGTCGGGGCGGCGGGGCGGAGACGAGGACGACGGGGCGGTGTCAAGGCGGCGTCGAGGCGGCAGGGCAGCGGCGTCGGGAGAGGAGAGGGGAAGGGGATCGAGGGCGAGGGCGAGGGAGAGAGAGGGGATAGGTTTGGGCCGGGATATGGATGGGGGCGGCACAATACTAATGGCGCACCACCCCTCGGTGCGCCATAAGTACATCCATACTAATGGCGCACCTCGCCCTGGTGCGCCATTAGTATTTTTTTTTGATTTCTGCTCGAGCCAACAGGTTATCTTACACCTGACCTGATCCACATCAAGTTCCCTCTACTAGTTCGACTGGTCAGCAGCCAGTTCTCACACCAAGAGGTCCTGGGTTCGATTCCCAGGCTCCACAATTTTTTTATGCATTTAAAATGCTGTTTGATACTTATTTGTGTTTAAATATGTTCAAACTTGTTTAAATCATAACAGTAATATTTTTTTTATAAGACAGTAATAATTTTTTAAAAATTATCATCAAACAGTAATGTCGGTGGAGCGCGGGAGGGTGCGGGGGGTGTGGGGGGTCGGCGGCGGCGGTTGAGTAGGGGAGGGGTGTGCGGGGGGTCGGCGGCGGCGGTTGAGTAGGGGAATCGAGGGTGCGGGGGGTCGACGGCGGCGGCCGGTGGACCGGGGGGTGCTCGGCGGCGAGGGGGACCGGATCTGGCGAGGTGGGATAGCGATCGAGATGGAGGGGGATCGAGATCGAGTGTCCATGAAATTTAAAAATATTCATGATAGTTCAAAAAGTGCCCATGAAATACAATCGAGAAATGAAGGCTACGATTTAAATACAATCGATCTTAGCTAGCTATCTGTTCACAATCTTCTTGCCCTTCTTTTTCGCAAATGGAGTTCTTCTGTGGAACGAACGTCCTTTAGGTAGGGTGGTCCTGCTTCTTCTTGTGGTGTATGCTGCTACTTCATCATCGTCGTCATGTTCGATCCTCGGGTCACCGTACTTGTCGAAGTCTTACTCATTGGCTACTCCATCCATTCCGATGATCTTCCTTTTGCCTCTCCTCACGATACACGACTGGGCTTTGGCGGGTCGGTAATGAAGAAGCATTGGTCCACTTGGGAAGCCAGTACCCATGGCACATTTTTCGTGGTGACGTTTGCGCCCGCGGTCTTGGATTTGGCTTCGGGTATAACCATGGTGGTGAAATATCGGTCTTCTTTTAGGACGCTCTTGGCCCATCTGACACGGAACATCGACACCTTCTCTCCAGCGTAGCTCAGCTCCTAGATCTCCTCGATCCTTCCGTAGTATCCGTCCTTGTCCTTACCGGTGTAGGATTCCATCGTTACCCCAGAGTTCTGATAACCATCGCTCTTCATGTCCTTGTCCTCGGTGTAGAATGTGTAGCCGTTGATATCGTACGCCTCATAGGTCATCAGGTTGTGCTCGGCGCCCTTTGACAAGGCGAATATGAGTTGTTCTTCCGCGGAAGAATCTTCATGTAAAGGGTACGACAAAAGCTTCTGCTTGAACCAACGCGTGAAACATGAGTTGTGCTCTTTGAGTATATCTCCGTCCGTCCTTTGTTGGCCTCGGTCATTGTACGTCTTCTCAATAAAGGTTTTGTGCTCTACCACCCAAGGATCGACCACGTCTATGTGTTGTAGCGCGACTAGGTTTGCTCTTTCAAAGTCGGCGAGTCGACCCTCGAAGTCGACATGCATTTCGCGGCAACCCTCACGGTGACCCCATCCAGCGAGCCTGCCGAGGTGCCTGTTGATGGGCAGACCAACGGGGTTCTCGATGCCTAGATAATTCGTGCAGTAGGAGATGCACTCTTCGGTCAGAAAGCCCCTGGCTATACTTCCCTCTGGACGTGACATGTTCCGAACGTATCCTTTGATGACACCATTCATCCTTTTGAACGACATCATGCTGTGCAGGAACGTCGGCCCGAGTTGGATGATATCCTCCACGATATGGACCAGCAGATGCACCATAACATCAAAGAATGCGGGCGGGAAGTACATCTCAAGCTCGCATAGTATCACCACGATCTCTTCCTGTAGCCTTCTGAGTTGCCTCACGCCAATCGACTTCCGAGAGATGGCGTCGAAAAAGTTGCATAGGCCAAATAGCATTTCACGGACGTTCGCGTCCATGATCCCACAGATTGCAACTGGAAGTATCTGCATCATCAGCATGTGACAGTCGTGAGACTTCATCCCGCTGAACTTCTGCTTCGCTGGGTCTAGGTATCTGCTTATCTTCCCCGCGTAACCATAAGGAAGTTTTACTCCTAGGAGGCAGGTGAAAAACTGCTCGATCTCCTCCTGACTTAGAGTGAAGCATGCGGGAGGGTAGTCATTTCCGGTCTTTTTGGCCTTTTTGCCTTTGCGACGACTTTCTGTGTCCTGCTTCGCCTCATCATCATCATCATCATCATCATTAGCGTGAAGCTCCTGCCTGATGCCCATTGATTTCAAGTCTGCCCTTGCTTTCGGCCCATCTTTGGTCCTCTCTGGCATGTTGAGCAGACTCTCGCACACGTTCTTCGTGATATGCATGACATCAAGGCTGTGAGGCACACGGTGGATCTTCCAGTACGGCAAGTCCCAGAAAACAGACCTCGTTTTCCATACCTTCAGCAGCGGCTCTGGTGCCTTTCGCTTCTTTCCCGGCTCTGGCGCCTTTTGCTTCTTTCCCGGCAGTGGGCAGTCTTTCCAATTTTTCAACAGCTTGTCTATTTCCTCGCCGCTCCTCGTACACGGGCGTTTTCGGGGTTCGGTTTCACCATCGAACAAATCCTTGCGTTTCCTCCACGGGTCATCGTCGCGAAGCCACCTTCGATGTCCCATGAACACGGTTTTCGAAGACCCGGGATCTCTATCTAGCTGGCGATACGTTGTGTCATCCATGCACCTTACGCATCCAGAAAATCCGTGGACTACTTGCCCCGCGAGATATCCGTAACCGAGATAGTCGTGCACCGTCGTGAGCAGTGCGGCTCTCATAGGGAAATATTCTTTCTCTGCGGCGTCCCACGTATTGGCTGGCGTTTTCCACAGCGTGTCAAGCTCCTTTTTCAGCAGCCCCAGAGATTGATGTCGTTCCCTGGTTGTTTCGGCCCTTTAATTAGCATACTCATGTGAATGTACTTCCTCTTCATGCACAACCAGGGGGGAAGGTTGTACATTCACACAAACACAGGCCAGGTGCTATGTGTGCTTCTCTGGCTGCCAAACGGATTGACTCCATCGGTGCTCGCGCCCAGCACGATGTTCCTTGGATCGTTCCCAAATTCTGAGTCTTCGAAGTTCAACGCTTGCCACTGGCTCGCATCCTTAGGGTGACTCAGCATCTTGTCTTTTTTATCTATCTCCGGATCATTTGCGTCATCTTCTCGCTTCTTCTCCTCCCTATCCGCGTGCCAACGCAGGAGCTTTGCTACCTTAGGATCCGCGAAATACCGCTTCAGACGATGAGTGATCGGAAAGTACCACACCACTTTTCGAGGAGCTTTCTTCCTCTTCTTGTATCGAGTGACGCCGCACACCGGACATATGGTAGACTCCGCGTGCTCGTCCCGATAAATGATGCAATTGTTCATGCACACATGGTATTTCACGTGCGGTAAATCCAGAGGGCACACGATTTTCTTCGCCTCCTCCAAACTGGTCGGGCACTTGTTCCCCTTGGGAAGACGTTCGTGCCAGAATGACATGTTCTCGTCGAAACATGCGTCGGTCATTTTGTGTTTTACCTTCATCTCCAGAGCCATGAGCGTTACTTACAGGCGGGTATCCTCGGGCCTGCATCCTTCATACAATGGAGTAACCGCATCTAACTCAAGTTGATCCATCTTGGCTTTCTCTCGGGCGGCAGCTCTTGCGTTATCCGTCTGCTTGAGAAGCAGCTCTTGAATATGAGGGTCCTGCACCCAGCCCATCGATGGTCCAGCGTCGTCTGCTCCGCCGGCCTCATCATCTTCATGATCATGCCCGTCGTCTGCTCCGGCATCTTCCTCCTTATCATGTCCTGCATCTTCTACATGATGACTGTGTACAGCATCACCGTCGTGATCATCTCCTGGGGATTCTTCGTCTTCTCGCCCGCCCGAGCCGCGGTGGTTGTCTTGCTGCCCTTCCTCATTTCTTGCCCGGCCCCCATGGACGACTTCGTAGTCATCTTCATCACCTTGCCACCGATAGCCATCCATGAAACCACGCAAGAGCAGGTGGTCCCGCACCTGCCCGGAATCCGGGTCCGCAATAAGGCTCTTCAGCTTGCATCTTCGACACGGACATCTTATCTCCGTCTCGTTCTTTTGAAGCATCTCGGCCTTCGCGGACCTCAAAAACCTATTCACGATGCCTTCGGTCATCTTGCGGACCATGGTCGCCTGCGGGGTAGAGCAAAACGATATTTTAGAACCAAGAAAAAATTTGGCATGACTTTCCCTAAAAATAGGACCAAAAAGAATGCTTAATGCCAAAATTCTCGCCGAAACGGAAATGAATCAACATTCCGGCAAAATATTGGAAACTATCGCATTTCAAATACCGGTACACCTCCAAACACAAACACATATGCAACACCACAAACATATGCAACACCACGAACATACATAGATCTAGCTAGGCCATAAAAAGTGCATGTGCACATTGTTGTAGGGAGAACAACATAAATATAGCTTTCCCCCTTACTTACCTATCAAAACAAGGTAATTTAACCACTTAATTTGAATGAATCTATGGTGGAAATGAGGTGAAAAAGAGGAGGCACCCGAGCCTAGGAGGAGGTGGAGAGAATGAAGTGGGGAGAAAGTGAGTGTGGGTAGGAGAGGCTGTCCAAAATATCTTGTTGCTGCCCACTTACTAATGGCGCACCAGCACTAAATGCTCCATTAGTAATCCAGGTTACTAATGGCGCACCTTCTGGCGGTGCGCCATTAGTAGTTTTGCAAAAAAAAAGAAACATACTAATGGCGCACTGTTCTACAGTGCGCCATTACTAGTTTAAACTAGTAATGGCGCACGGTTGAAGAGTGCGCCATTAGTAGTATTGCAAAAAAAGGAATAAAAAATATAATTAAAAAAACAACATTAGTGGCGCACTTTCTGACGGGTGCGCCATTACTAGTTACAACTAGTAATGGCGCACTGTGTCTGGATGCGCCATTAGTATGTTTGGACAGGCGCACTAGTTCAAAAAAAAATTGGATACTAATGGCGTATCAGGAAGAGGTGCGCCATTAGTATATACTAATGGCGCACCACTTGTCTGGTGCGCCACTAGTGTCAATCCCATATATAGCCCTTTTTCTAGTAGTGGGAGATGAAGTCATCGGCCGAGAGGCTTAGTTACCGTGATGCCGTCGAGCTCGGCTAATGTCAAGGCACCGCCAACGGCGGGCGCGCAACTGACGGAGGGGGCTCTTGCTAGCGAGGTGCCGGCCGGCGTACACCCGGGTGCATTAAGCTCCAATGCCCGTGCCGGCGCCGGAGACACGAATACCGCCTCCGCCGGAGACACCAATGGCGCTGCCGCCGGAGACACCAATGCACTACTAGAAAAACCCCTACTAATGGCGCACCTAATATGGCCATTAATGGCGCATCTGTGGTGCGCCATTAACAGCACGCCATTAGTAATTTTTACTAATGGCGCACCACCTGGTGCGCCATTAGTATCTGGTATACTAATGGCGCACCGCGGGTGCGCCATTAGTATAGGCCAGCGTGCGCCATTAGTATGCCTCCCAGGGGCCATGTATACCCAGGTGCTTTGGCATACTAATGGCGCACCACCACTGGATGCGCCATTAGTAACCGCAGCATACTAATGGCGCACTACCCGGTGATGCGCCATTAGTATGCACTGTCATACTAATGGCGCATTGTCCTGTGATGCGCCATTAGTATGAATATTAGGTTTTCTTTATCTTTTTATTTTCTGTTTTTTGCACAGGTTACAAAATGTATAGTTTGACAAAATATAGACAGCACACATCAACAACAGATTCATCGAATACAATAGAAGATTAGTCTTTGAATACAATTCATCATATTAGTCTCCGAATACAATTCATCATATTAGTCTCCGAATTAAAAAGACCGAACAAAGATAGAACATTATATTACAAGTCTCGAGACCGCGAGTAGCGAGTTTGTCTTCACATTACAAGTCGATATCGATCATCTAAACTACCATCACATAGAAGAGAGCTGCGGTCATCACGATGAGCATCATCACGATGAAACTCGTCTTCATCCGGTTCCTCCAACGCTCCCTCCCCTCTCCCGCTAGATAGCGGGCGTATCTAGATTCGGCCTCGGCCCTAGTGGTGTACCCTTTGTAACTGTTACCGCTGAATCGGTGAACCTGTCTTCGACACTCCTCCCAGTCATCGTAGACTCCGGGAACCTTACCCTTGTACACGACATACGTCGGCATCGCTATGCACTAGCCAAACGAAACGTTAGTACCAATTCACAGACAATACATAAGCAATATATAAGTATGCAACAGAACGATCGGAAGAGAAAAGCAAGACATTAATAGCATCGATTACATCTAAGTTGAACGACTCTCGAAACCAAAGAGACATACTACAAGTTCATTAAAGTTTAATTACAACATGAGCCAATCGATGTTTCAGAACTAGACAACTCGACTCAAGGGACCGGAGCGTGGATGAAGCCGCCGTCTATCGTGGGAGTCATGAAAGAACGGGCGTTGTCATCCTGCATTTGTAGCATTGTGTCGATGTCACTGTTGGACGGTTGATTTCTGAGGTAGAACTGCCCTGAGGTACGAAGGACATCTTGATGGATGATTTCCGCAAACTCCGACTGGATGCGAAAGAATTCTTGTCGGAGGTCCGCGTCCTGGATTGCCGACACGCTCGCGGCCCAATCTTTGAGTTTACTCGGTAGCAGAAGTTGATGATGGTCCCGTACGATCGCCCGCATGTGATGGATGGCGTAGTAGGCACCCTTCTGACCGCCAGGCGGCTGCTTGACGCAGCAGAATGTCGTATTGTGGGAGAACACGTGCTTGCCGTACTTACGAATAGGCCTGGTGAAGGTGCCTCCAGATTGGGCGTAGCCGGGGAGAACATCATCAAGAACCTTCTTGACATTTGTGTAGTCTACGTTCGACTGACGGTCCGGGTCGAAATACGTGGCCATGGAATATTTGGGGCTTAGGAGGATGAGCGTGCAACGTGTGTCACTGCAGAAAACACGGAATGTTAAAAGAAAAACGATCGAAAAGTAAGAATTCATATGTTACGGGCCGGTTGAGGGGAGGACTTACTCGGGAAAGTAAGGCACGAGGAAGTTATCCTTATCTTGGTTTGCCAGAATGACGCCTTCGGGGTAAGAACTCGCGACTTGCCGGTCCCCAGCGCTGCCCAAGATCTTGGCACGCATGTAGAAGGGGTCAACTATCACGATGTCCGGGGTCTTGTCGCGAATGATCCGCATCTCCATACTCAGCGAAAATAGCCGAACGAAGGTGTAGTGCAGCGGATGAAGGTTCAACATAGCGTGGATGTCATCAAAACGCAGGACGATCGTACGCCCGATGGAGTTATCCACAAAGCCCTTGCCCTCTGGCACCTTGGCCGCGAAAACCGGGTATGCCACATCCTTCTCCCTGAGACGCCGCTTCTCCAAAGCAAGAACACTGTCATGCAGACTCCGCATAGCACCGGTTGCAGCATTGAGCATATTTGTCGGTAGCATCGCCCTACCCGCCACATGCACCCTCCTCGAGATATCCTGCGGTGAAGGTGGCCCGTCCTGAGCACGGATCGTACTCGGTGCCGGCTGGCTCGCACCCTTCTTAGTCTTTCTTTTGCGTGCCTTCTTCTTCTCCTGTAATGGGACCGAGTTCTGCTCACAGACCGCCTTCTTGAGTGTGTTGGGGCTGATAATATTTCGCACCTCTCCTATCTGAGGCTCGGTGAAGTCGGCAGCTGGAGGCGTCTCCTGAGAGCAGAACGCCAGACGGCGCCTGTTGCAACTAGGCTTCTCCGCGGTACGAGCTAGATCGCACACGTCTTTTGTTGGGTTTGGTTCTTGAGAAGGAGGCCCCATGAAGTCGCCATCGTACCCATGCTCGGCAAAGTACTGATCGACGTTGCCAAATGTATCATCGTCGTCGTCGTCGTCGTTCTGATCCTGTGCCATATGCATATTTGGATCCAGTGGCATAGGGATGTCCGGCACCGTTACGGCGGTCTTGCCATGGGGCCGACTTGGCGCAGGCACGACTGGCGGTGTTGTCTTTGGGGTGGTGTCCCCCGCCCCCAAACGAATTTGGCTCTTCGGCCAAAGCAGGGGCCAGCTCAGGCAGGCGCTGAGGATCATCACGTCATCATCGTCGGCCCCGTCGGGTCGAATCGGAGGTAACAAGTCGTCGCAGTCTGGCAGCACCCGAACCAGTTGAACCCTAAACAAGTTGGGTGGCATCTGGGTACCGTGGAACAAGGGGTTGCCCGGTTGAACGATTTTGCCCTTGGCGACATCGACCAACTCGTTGTTCACGAAGTGGAGGAGAGTGCACGGAACGTCGGCGGTGCCCTGCGAAAACATGTAGGGCGTCAGGGATGCCCAGTCAAAGGCAAGGAGATGAAGTCCTCGGCCGAGAGAGGCTTAATTAGTTACCGTGATGATGGCGTCGAGCTCGGCTAATGTCGAGGCACCGCCAACGGCGGGCGTGCAGTTGACGGAGCGGCCGCTTGCTGAAGAGGTGCCGGCCGGCGTACACCCGGGTGCATTAAGCTCCCGTGCCGGCGTCGGAGACACCAATGCCGCCTCCGCTAGAGGCACCAATGGCCCCGCCATCGCATTATGCGAGTTGCTGGCCGTGAAGCTAGGAATCGGGGGCGGCCCCTGTTGGCTGCCCGCAATCCACGCACTCAACCCCGAGATCAAGGTAGGCACAAGGGCGGTGATCGTCGCTCCGAGTCGTTGTTCCACTTGCTCTTGGACAATCTCCGGAATCCGTGCCACCTGTGCCTTGAGTTCTTGAACCTCTCGCGCCTGGCTTTCCGAGCTCGTCTTTTTCTCCTTCCGCACACCAGCGGTATAGTATGACCCTCATTTTGTCGACAAGCCTTTGCCGGCCACACGACCATCTGACGTCGGCTTACTGAGCTTATCCTTGTTCTTCATTATATTCAACTCCCTATTTAGAGTGGTGTCCCAAGGGTTGCTCTTAGTCGACCCCGCGCTACTGCTTTCAGTCGCCTGCGGAAGGAATGTGAACCATTTAGAAATTCGGCTTCATTAATTAGAATGCAACCATATGGAGCTAATTACGCGGGGGTGTATTCCTTACCAGAACAAGCTCAAGCCGCCTGGTCTTCGGATCCGTGGTAAGCTCCTTTGTTTTCGGGTCCTTCTTGTACCGGGCCCTGACAAAGTTCCTGGTCTGCTTGTCACCGTATTTATCGAAGAGGGGCGGTAGGCCTTGCTCGGCACGGTCCGCCTCCTCCTTGTCCCATATAGGCTCCGCCACTCTGTAACCGCCGGGACCGAGTGTGTGTTCCCCTATGTTCAGCTCCCGCATTTGTTTCCCCCACTCACTTGATTGGGAGCTTGCGGTGCTCGAGCAATTGATCTTGAAGTCGTTGTAGTCATCTTCGGTGATTGAAGGATTTTTCTCCTTGATCTTCTCATAACTCTCACCTTTCTCGATCATTCTCTTCACATTGCTTTTCCAAGTAGACAGGGCCTTGCTCATCTTCGTGAGGGCAGCATTGTTCACTTTATTCCCTTTGAGGCTTGTGTTTTCGAATTCAGCGGGGAACTTGTATCGTTCGTGCAGCTTCGTGAAGAGGAGGTGGCGCAAATTCCCCCGGTCAGGATGCCTCAGGTTCTCGGTGTTGATCGAGACGGTGCTCCGGACAATGCACCCGAGCTGAAGCGAGTACCCCTTGACTATTCGTTCGGGCGCCGTTGGATTCCCGTTGGAGTCCACTTCAGTAACTTCCTCATTGAGGGTGCGGAGCACGATCGGGCGCCGGTCCTTCCGTTGCCTCTTCGGCTGGCTGCTATCTGTGCGTGCGCCGCCATCATCAGTGGTGGCATCCTCGGCGGCACCATCAGTGGTGGCATCAGTGTGGTCATCCTCGGCGGCACCATCCCTGGTCTCAGGATCGGTGGGGAAGGCGGCGGCCTCATACAAGTGAGGTTGTTCCTCCATCTCCTGGGACAGCTCCCAGAATGCCTTGCCGCCCGAACCCCCGGCCTCATCGTTGTGGGCCATGTTTCTCTCTAAATAGAAACAAAGTTTGGTCAAAAAGTTGGTTATTGTCAAGGAACAAGATCATGGTCTCATCATTTAGGGTTTGTCGACACCGAGGCATCCTAAAATCTAAGCTTTTATCATTGAGGGTTTTTCGACGCCAAGGCACCCTAAAAGCCTAACTTTTCATCATTTCGGTTTTTATCGACACCGAGGCACCCTAAAAGCCATGCATTAGTCACAAGTACGCCGGGGCACTTGATCCTACTTAATTAACTACTAAGATACCCCGGCCTATGCATTAGTCACAAGTACCCCATATGTCCTATTTTTAGCAAAGTCATGCTAAAATTCACGGAAAATTTCAGCATGACCTTTGCTGAAAATAGGATATATGGAGTACCCGAATTTGCCGGAACGGAAGTTAATCGACATTCCGGCAAACTCAAGGGCCTCTCGGGGTACCTGCAAAATCATCACGACACGATGGTCGGAGACAAAACCCAGCAAACTAGCAAAATCATCACAAATTGTTTTCTGTTAAAGATGATCATCATCTTTACAAGTCTTTCTCAATGTGATCACAAGTAATTCAGAGGCATCACAAGTAATTCAGAGCATCACAAGGCATTAGTAGTTCAGTACATGAACAAGTTTTACAAACCCATATAAGAACAAGTGAATTCTAGTCCCATTGACACTCCTGGTTTTATACAAACACCAAGTACTAGGGCACACAAAAGTTCTGAAATTTGTGTGCCTAACTGAATTAACTAAATTTTCAGTAACCGAATAAACTGAATTTTCAAAACTGCAAGAAGCCAATTAAAAAAAATCCAACAGCACTAGAACTGAGCTGATTGACAGTAGTTTTGTTCACTGTTATGAAGAGAAACTTCTTCTTGTAAGAAAGGACTTCGCGTGTGGTTTGGAATATTCAGAAATCAACTTGAAATATAAAACCATATAGAGGTAGGTATGCTACAAGTCTACAACATATATACTAATTAATCAACTGCAATCAGGAGACAGTTTCTTCTTCTAAGTCCATCTCACGGTTCGCTGAATTAAGAAAAATACATCATCATTTCAGAAAACTTACGCAAACTACTCAAAACAGGAAGAAGAAGAAAAACACATTTCAGAAGGAAAAAACTGTTGTGCTGTGTGGCTTTGTCACCCTATTGTGCTGTGTGGCTTTTGGCCACCCTATTGTGCTGTGTGGCTTTGTCAGTGACTCATCAGCGCCCTATGCAGCATTGCTTGCTACCTTCCAACTGTTCCAGGTATCTCTGATACAATACATAATTAGTTTCCAACAAACAAATAAAGCTAAGTATCTCTGGTAGGACACAATCCCAAAAGTTCAAATGATTTCTTGAGTAGTACGTACTAGTTACAATGCCCACGTTGTAGTTTTTAATTTGCAACAGTGTACTTTGCAGTAGTTTATGCTTGGCTATTCCTTTTGGATGTGCAGATAGGAGTATAGGACGGTCATCTAACCATCTTCACCACAACAAAAAGCTTTGGATGATTTCTACTCCATTGGCCGGCCATGTGTAAGCTCAAAGAAAAGCAATCATTTTCCATGGGAGTGGTACATCAAAGAACCATGGGAGTGGTACATCACAGAGCCTTTGTTTTGAAGCCAAGGCATGGCGAGATGCAGCATGGAGCAGAAGTTGGCAGAGGCATGGAGATCGAGCAATGTGTGCGAGGTAGGAGAAATCATGCATGACCCTAATTTATAACACCAGATTGGAATGAATATTTTGCACAGGAGAGGGTATGGTCAAGTAGTGTGTACTTTGACTGGAATCAAATATGCCACCAAGTCAGTGCCACCCTAGCACACCATTCATCAGCACAGCGCCGTACGCTCACCCCTGCCCCCACACACAATGCTCATATATGCAGACGAGGCTACCCTTTCTAGCACCACCTGTCCATTAGCATGAAGGAAATCCCTAACAGTGCTCCCTTGGTAATCCATTTGCAAACCAAGATCAAATTCGTAAAACAAGCAGAGGTGTGGCTTGCCTGTGTCAGAATGTGAACCAATATCAGTGCTCTTACTTGAGTATGTCTTATGAAAGGGGATTTTAGCTCCACAGCTAAGGACATTGTAAGATTGGTTGAACTTCGATTTACTGCAAGTAGGTTAATTTCATAAAAATAGAAGACTGTAAAATATACCCCAGACACAGTCCATTGAAAAAATGTTGATATCAATGAGACCTATGCTTTTGCATGCATATCATTACAAGTAGGACAGAGTAGGAGTGCTCTGTGCTCA
>NC_041385.1:22014416-22023563 GCF_002162155.2 Triticum dicoccoides
GTGCGGGGGGTCGGCGGCGGCGGCCGGTGGACTGGGGGGGTTCTCGGCGGCGAGGGGGGCCGGATCTGGCGAGGTGGGATAGCGATCGAGATGGAGGGGGATCGAGATCGAGTGTCCATGAAATTTAAAAATATTCATGATAGTTCAAAAACTACCCATGAAATACAATCGAGAAATGAAGGCTACGATTTAAATACAATCGATCTTAGATAGCTATCTGTTCACAATCTTCTTGCCCTTCTTTTTCGCAAATGGAGTTCTTCTGTGGAACGGACGTCCTTTAGGTAGGGTGGTCCTGCTTCTTCTTGTGGTGTATGCTGCTACTTCATCGTCGTCGTCATGTTCGATCCTCGGGTCACCGTACTTGTCGAAGTCTTGCTCATTGGCTACTCCATCCATTCCGATGATCTTCCTTTTGCCTCTCCTCACGACAACACGACTGGGCTTTGGCGGGTCGGTAATGAAGAAGCATTGGTCCACTTGGGAAGCCAGTACCCATTTCTCATTTTTCGCGGTGACGTTTGCGCCCGCGGTCTTGGATTTGGCTTCGGGTATAACCATGGTGGTGAAATACCGGTCTTCTTTTATGACGTTCTTGGCCCATCTGACACGGAACATCGGGACCTTCTCTCCAGCGTAGCTCAGCTCCCAGATCTCCTCGATCCTTCCGTAGTATCTGTCCTTGTCGTTACCGGTGTAGGATTCCATCGTTACCCCGGAGTTCTGATAACCATCGCTCTTCATGTCCTTGGCCTCGGTGTAGAATGTGTAGCCGTTGATATCGTACACCTCATAGGTCATCAGGTTGTGCTCGGCGCCCTGTGACAAGGCGAATATGAGTTGTTCTTCCGTGGAAGAATCCTCATGTAAAGGGTACGACAGAAGCTTATGCTTGAACCAACGCGTGAAACATGAGTTGTGCTCTTTGAGTGTATCTCCGTCCGTCCTCTGTTGGCCTCGGTCATTGTACGTCTTTTTAATAAAGGTTTTGTGCTCTACCACCCAAGGATCGACCACGTCTATGTGTTGTAGCGCGACTAGGTTTGCTCTTTCAAAGTCGGCGAGTCGACCCTCGAAGTCGACATGCATTTCGCGGCGACCCTCACGGTGACCCCATCCAGCGAGCCTGCCGAGGTGCCTGTTGATGTGCAGACCAACGGGGTTCTCGATGCCTAGATAATTCGTGCAGTAGGAGATGCACTCTTCGGTCAGAAAGCCCCTGGCTATGCTTCCTTCTGGACGTGACATGTTGCGAACGTATCCTTTGATGACACCATTCATCCTTTCGAATGGCATCATGCTGTGCAGGAATGTCGGCCCGAGTTGGATGATATCCTCCACTATATGGACCAGCAGATGCACCATAACGTCGAAGAATGCGGGCGGGAAGTACATCTCAAGCTCGCATAGTATCACCACGATCTCTTCCTGTAGCCTTCTGAGTTGCCTCACGCCAATCGACTTCCGAGAGATGACGTCGAAGAAGTTGCATAGGCCAAATAGCGTTTCACGGACGTGCGCGTCCATGATCCCACGGATTGCAACTGGAAGTATCTGCGTCATCAGCACGTGACAGTCGTGAGACTTCATCCCGCTGAACTTCTGCTTCGCTGGGTCTAGGTATCTGCTTATCTTCCCCGCGTAATCGTAAGGAAGTTTTACTCCTAGGAGGCAGGTGAAAAACTGCTCGATCTCCTCCTGACTTAGAGTGAAGCACGCGGGAGGGTAGTCATTTCCGGTCTTCTTGGCCTTTTTGCCTTTGCGACGACTTTCTGTGTCCTGCTTCGCCTCATCATCATCATCATCATCATCATCATCATCATCATCATCATATATAGCGTGAAGCTCCTGCCTGATGCCCATTGATTTCAAGTCTGCCCTTGCTTTCGGCCCATCTTTGGTCCTCTCTGGCATGTTGAGCAGGGTACCAAGCAGACTCTCGCACACGTTCTTCGTGATATGCATGACATCAAGGCTGTGAGGCACACGGTGGATCTTCCAGTACGGCAAGTCCCAGAAAACAGACCTCGTTTTCCATACCTTCAGCAGCGGCTCTGGTGCCTTTTGCTTCTTTCCCGGCAGTGGGCAGTCTTTCCAATTTTTCAACAGCTTGTCTATTTCCTCGCCGCTCCTCGTACACGGGCGTTTTCGGGGTTCGGTTTCACCATCGAACAGATCCTTGCGTTTCCTCCACGGGTCATCGTCGCGAAGCCACCTTCGATGTCCCATGAACACGGTTTTCGAAGACCCGAGATCTCTATCTAGCTGGCGATACGTTGTGTCATCCATGCACCTTACGCATCCAGAAAATCCGTGGACTACCTGCCCCGCAAGATATCCGTAACCGAGATAGTCGTGCACCGTCGTGAGCAGTGCGGCTCTCATAGGGAAATATTCTTTCTCTGCGGCGTCCCACGTATTGGCTGGCGTTTTCCACAGCGTGTCAAGCTCCTCTTTCAGCAGCCCCAGATACAGATTGATGTCGTTCCCTGGTTGTTTCGGCCCTTCAATTAGCATACTCATGTGAATGTACTTCCTCTTCATGCACAACCAGGGGGGAAGGTTGTACATCCACACAAACACAGGCCAGGTGCTATTTGTGCTTCTCTGGCTGCCAAACGGATTGACTCCATCGGTGCTCGCGCCCAGCACGATGTTCCTTGGATCGTTCCCAAATTTTGGGTATTCGAAGTTCAATGCTTGCCACTGGCTCGCATCCTTAGGGTGACTCAGCATCTTGTCTTTTTTTATCTATCTCCGGATCATTTGCGTCATCTTCTCGCTTCTTCTCCTCCCTATCCGCGTGCCAACGCAGGAGCTTTGCTACCTTAGGATCCGCGAAATACCGCTGCAGACGAGGAGTGATCGGAAAGTACCACACCACTTTTCGAGGAGCTTTCTTCCTCTTCTTGTATCGAGTGACACCGCACACCGGACATATTGTAGACTCCGCTTGCTCGTCCCGATAAATGATGCAATTGTTCATGCACACATGGTATTTCACGTGCGGTAAATCCAGAGGACACACGATTTTCTTCGCCTCCTCCAAACTGGTCGGGCACTTGTTCCCCTTGGGAAGACGTTCGTGCCAGAATGACATGTTCTCGTCGAAGCATGCGTCGGTCATTTTGTGTTTTACCTTCATCTCCAGAGCCATGAGCGTTACTTTCAGGCGGGTATCCTCGGGCCTGCATCCTTCATACAACGGAGTAACCGCGTCTAACTCAAGTTGATCCATCTTGGCTTTCTCTCGGGCGGCAGCTCTTGCGTTATCCGTCTGCTTGAGAAGCAGCTCTTGAATATGAGGGTCCTGCACCCAGCCCATCGATGGTCCAACGTCGTCTGCTCCGCCGGCATCATCATCATGTCCTGCATCTTCTACATGATGACTGTGTACAGCATCACCGTCGTGATCATCTCCTGGGGATTCTTCGTCTTCTCGCCCCCCCGAGCCGCGGTGGTTGTCTTGCTGCCCTTCCTCATTTCTTGCCCGGTCCCCATGAACGACTTCGTAGTCATCATCATCACCTTGCCACTGATAGCCATCCATGAAACCACGCAAGAGCAGGTGGTCCCGCACCTGCCCGGAATCCGGGTCCGCAATAAGGCTATTCAGCTTGCATCTTCGACACGGACATCTTATCTCCGTCTCGTTCTTTTGAAGCATCTCGGCCTTCGCGGACCTCAAAAACCTATTCACGATGCCTTCGGTCATCGTGCGGACCATGGTCGCCTGCGGGGTAGAGCAAAACGATATTTTAGAACCAAGAAAAAATTTGGCATGACTTTCCCTAAAAATAGGACCAAAAAGAATGCTTAATGCCAAAATTCTCGCCGAAACGGAAATGAATCAACATTCCGGCAAAATATTGGCAACTATCGCATTTCAAATACCGGTACACCTCCAAACACAAACACATATGCAACACCACAAACATATGCAACACCACGAACATACATAGATCTAGCTAGGCCATAAAAAGTGCATGTGAACATTGTTTGTAGGGAGAACAACATAAATATAGCTTCCCCCCTTACTTACCTAGCAAAACAAGGTAACTTAACCACTTAATTTTAATGAATCTATGGTGGAAATGAGGTGAAAAAGAGGAGGCACCCGAGACAAGGAGGAGGCGGTGGAGAGAATGAAGTGGGGAGAAAGTGAGTGTGGGAGGAGAGTCTGTCCAAAATATCTTGTTGCTGCCCACTTACTAATGGCGCACCAGCAACAAATGCGCCATTAGTAATCCAGGTTACTAATGGCGCACCCCCTGGCGGTGCGCCATTAGAACTTTTGCAAAAAAAGGAATAAAAGCAATTATAAAAAAAAAACATTAGTGGCGCACCTCCTGGATGGTGCGCCATTACTAGTTACAACTAGTAATGGCGCACCACCAGGGGATGCGCCATTAGTATGTTTGGACAGGCGCACTAGTTCAAAAAAAAATTGGTACTAATGGCGCACCGTGGTCAGGGTGCGCCATTAGTAGTTTCAACACTAATGGCGCATCAGAGGGTGGTGCGCCATTAGTATATACTAATGGCGCACCACTTGTCTGGTGCGCCATTAGTGTCATCATTTCCATCTATAGCCCTTTTCCTAGTAGTGATGGCGCCGCCTGCGCGCTGTGCGAGTTGCTGGCCGTGAAGCTGGGAACCGGGGGAGGCCCCTGTTGGCCACCCGCAATCCACGTCGTCAGCCCATGAATCAACGTAGGCACCATGGCGTTGAGCTTCGTTCCCAGTTGTTGTTCCACTTGCTCTTGGACAAGCTCCGGAATCCGCGCCACTTGTGCCTTGAGTGCTTCAACCTCACGCGTCTGGCTTTCCGAGCTGGCCTTTTTCTCCTTCCGCACACCAGCGGTAGAGTATGACCCCCATTTTGTGGACAAGCCTTTGCCGACCGCACGACCAGCTGACGTCGGCTTAGTGAGCTTATCCTTGCTTTTCATTACGTTCAACGCCCTATTTAAAGGGGTGTCGAAAGGGGAGCTCTGAGACGACCCCGCGCTACTGCTTTCAGTTTCTTGCAAAAGGAACATGAACCATTTAGAAATATTGGGGATTAATTAGAGTGCAACCATATGGAGCTAATTACGCGGGGGTGTATTCCTTACCGGAAAAAGCTCAAGCGCCCTGGTCTTCGGATCCGTTGTAAGCTCCTTTGTTATCGGGTCCTCCTTGTACCGGGCCCTGACATAGTTCCTGATTTGCTTGTTACCGCTGTATTTCTCGAAGCGGGGCAGTAGACCTTGCTCGGCACGCTCTGCGTCCTCCTTGTCCCATATAGGCGCCACCACTCTGTAACCGCCGGGACCGAGTTTGTGTTCCCCTAAGTTCAACTCCCGCATTTCTTTCCCCCACTGACTTGATTCGGAGGTTGCACTGCTCTCGCACTTTATATTGAACTCCTTGTAGTCATCTTCGCTCATCAAAGGATATTTCGCCTTGATCTTCTCATAACTATCACCTTTATCAATCATTCTCTTCATCGCGCTTCTCCAAGTAGACAGGGCCGTGCTCATCTTCGTGAGGGAGGCACTGTTCACTTTATTCCCTGAGAGGCGTGTGTTTTCAAATTTGGTGGGGAACTTGTATCGTTCGTGCAGCTTCATGAAGAGGAGGTTGCGCAAATTCCCTCGGTCCTTATGCCTAAGGTTCTCGGTGTTGATCGAGACGGTGCTCCGGAGAATGCACCCGAGCTGAACCGAGTACCCCTTGACTATATGTTTGGGCTCCGTTGGATTCCCGTCGGAGTCCACTTGAGTGAATTCCTCCTTGAGGGTGCGGAGCGCATTCGGGCGCCGGTCCTTCCTTTGCTTCTTCGGTTGGCTGCCATCTGTGTGTGCGCCGCCATCATCAGTGGTGGCATCCTTGGCGGCACCATCAGTGGTGTCATCCCCGATGCCACTAGGGGTTGTGTAATCAGGATCGGTGTCTTCCGCGGCGTCCTCATAGCGGTGAGGTTGTTCCTCCATCTCCTGGGACAGCTCCCAGAATTGCTTGCCGCCCGAACCGCCGGCCTCATCGTTGTTGGCCATGTTTCGCTCTAAATAGGAAAACAGTTTGGTCAAAAAGTTGGTTATTGTCAAGGAACAAGATCATGGTCTCATCATTTAGGGTTTGTCGACACCGAGACATCCTAAAAGCTAAGCTTTTATCATTTAGGATTTGTCGACGCCGAGGCACCCTAAAAGCCTAAGCCGAGGCACTCTAGGTTGGGCCTAATCACTTGGCACTAATCACTTGGCTCTATTGCCACCTATGGTTTAATGCAGCAAGAATGGCAGGGCATTTGATCCTACTTAACTAAGTACTAAGATACCCCGGTCCATGCATTAGTCGCAAGTACCCCATATGTCCTATTTTTAGCAAAGTCATGCTAAAATTCACGGAAAATTTCAGCATGACCTTTGCTGAAAATAGGACATATGGAGTATCCGAATTTGCCCGAACGGAAGTTAATCAACATTCCGGCAAACTCAAGGGCCTCTCGGGGTACCTGCAAATTCATCAGGACACGATGGTCGGAGACATGACCTTTGCAAAATGGTCAGAGACACGATGGTCTTTCTCAATGTGATCAATTGATGGATCAACACATAAAACATGTCCAATAAGTATGATTTATAGAGTCAACATCAGTATGAATATATATAAAGTTTTTCTTCATCAGCCAGGCCCATGCAAGTAACTGCATCCAACAACTATTTCTGCTACTCTGTAACTAACTACACTCTGTATTTATAGATTCATTTCAGATGAGATCAGATTGAGCTCCAACTGTAGCTGCAGTTGAGGGATCCATGAGCCATCATGCCAGCCAGCCAGGAAATAAACTTTACTTTCCAAAGGAAATAAAAATACAATGCATACATACATACTTAAGCAGGTAGATAGATAGATAGATAGATAGATGAGCATGTTCAGTTTACAAGAATGAATATAAACAAGCAAAGAATGCATGCATGCATATCAAAAGTTGGCATCTACTGCTACGGCTAATGCTTGCCTCTGCTGCTATTGAATATTTATAATTACCTGAAATTATTCCTTTCACTACAAGTAAATGCAACTTTTCCATTAATTAAAACTAAATTGTTCCTTCATGATATTCTCTCTTCATCTACCCCTGGGAGTATTTCTAACTTGAAAATCTCTGGTGAACTGCCTGATGATGTACTGGCAGTACAAGCTCTCTTCTTTTCTTACATTTGCTTGTTTTGTACCTTTTTCTGTTAACTGATTAAAGCTGGTCTTTTCATATGGACAACCCTTTCTTTCTCCTCTTGGCTTAAGCCCTAAACCCTAAAGCTGGTCTTGTGGCCTCATCCACTAACTAATGCAGGTCTTGCATTGCACACTGCCTTACAGCTGGTAAAAAGAGCTTTGATAGGCTAGTGCATGGAAGATAGACACAAATGTTTTTTCTGCATCGAAGCATGGACACAAATGTTGATATTCTTAGTCAGTGTTTTTTTCTCTTTCGCCATTGATAGGCTAGTGCATGGAAGCTAGAACTCCAAGTACTTGTTTGTGGTATGGCAGTAACCAGTAGCTTACCAATTCATATTGTTTGGGGTATGGCGAAAGAACATGTCTACAACTATCAGACCATCACAAGTATCAACAGAACATGTCTACAACCATGTAACAAATCATGTCTAGTTGATCTGATGTAACAAATCTGACCATCACAAAAATCAAAAGAACATCTATACACCATCATTCAGGCCATCACAAGCATAACAGAGCAATGGTGTTTTCTTCAGTTACCTTTGATCTGGCTGCTTGGAATCCACTGACCTTCAGATCCGCTGACCAATCCACTAACATGTTGTTCATCAAAAGGAAAAATAAATGGGCATACGTGGTGAGTAGAAGGGATTGGGGATTTAGGGTTTCTGTATGGGGTTAGAACTAGTCAAGTCTGAATATTACACAACCCTGAACATTACACAATTCAAACTACAGAACATACACTGTATTCAGTGATCTTTCTAAACAAGCTACAGAACATACACTGTATTCAAACTTGCTGCTATTTAAGCAAGTTTTTGTAAGAAAACTGATTAGGACCCCCAAAAAACTTGCTGCATTTCAATCAGACCAAATGTTTCACTTAATTTTATGAGTTAACTGAATTTACATTTAATTCAGTTAACCAAAATTACACTAAATTTTACTGTCAATTAAAATTCAGTGAGTACATTCAGGTGTGCATGCATTTCGAACCCGTGTCCCCAGGGTCAGCAATTCTACCAGGCCGGACGGATGATTCGATTCGAACCACGAGGGTAGTGAAAGAGGATTGCTGAATTTGAAATCGCCTACCTAGGCTTGAGGGAGGTGTGGGCGGCGAGGTCGCGGGAGGAGTACTTCCTTGGCTCGACGGCTGCTGCGGAGGTGACCGGTGGTGGAGGACGGCACGGGCAGCTGGGCAGCGTCGGGTTCGGCCGGTTGGGCGCACCGCGGCGGCGGGCCGGCAATGGTGGCGGCGGCTAGGAACCCTAGCTGTCGCGCTCGGGAGGGAGGTTGACGCAGGCGGGGCCGCGGGGGGAGGGGAACGACGCGGGCGCAGACGCGGGAGGAGGGGGACGGTGAGGGAGGTGGTCGGGTGCGGAGGGGGAAGCAAGCACGGCCGGGGACGGCGAGCACGGTCGGTGTGGGGGGAGATGAGGCAGGGGAGGGATTAGAGAGAAATGTGAGGGGATTGGGGATTTTAATTTAGTGTGGAGGAAGGCTTAGCAATGGCGCACCATCCAGGGGTGCGCCATAAGTACATCCATAGCAATGGCGCACCATCGAGGGGTGCGCCATAAGTAATTTAGCCTGACTTGTCAGGTTATATACCACCTAACCCTATATACAACAGAACTTGCCCACTAGCCCGACTGGTCAGTACGTAGCACCCACACCAGGAGGTCCTGGGTTCGATTCCCAAGCTCCCCAATATATTTTTATGCATTTTAAATCCTGTTTGATATTTATTTGTGTTTAAATATGTTCAAACTTGTTTAAATCATAACAGTAATATTTTTGTATAAAAACAAAAATATTTTTTTAAAAAATATATTCAAATTTGTTACTTGAAAATATCATCGGCGGCAGCGGTGGAGCGGGGGAGGGTGCGGGGGGTGCCCGTTG